>NC_090653.1:148639756-148722187 GCF_040937935.1 Hyperolius riggenbachi
AAAGTATTAGCGTCAGAAGATCAGTTGGATAGCCAGGTAACTGGTATTGTTTAAAAGGAAATAAATATGGCAGCCTCCATATCCCCCTCAGTTCAGTTTTTTGTTTTTTTTTTAATTCCCAAGTGTTGGCAGTTAAGATGCATTTTATGTTACATTCAATCAACAAGATTGTAATATGCAAATTAGGAGTCTGAGTCGGTGGAATCCTAACCTTTGGAGTTGGAAGATTTTTGTACCAATTCCACAGCTCTTCTACCAGGGGCAGAGCCCTTAACCAGTACATTATTCTGTGCTCCTACTTCTACGACTTTGTAAATGTTCAAATATAAAACATTGGGATATCTTAAAAACTAGATGAATGTTTTGTTTTCCTCTGCCTAGTGCCAGTCTAACAAGTGTCCCAGAATTAGAAAAAAGTCAATTGTTTTGTTAAAGGGAACCTGTGACGAGAAGCGTCTTGGGTTCTATACTTACCTAGGGCTTACTTTTAAGGATCTCTGAAGTGACATGAGATAGATGTGTATGTACAGTGCCTAGCACACAAATAACTATGCTGTTTTTTTTCTTTCTCTGCCTGAGTTAAATATCAGGTAAGTAAGTGGCTGACTCAGACAGGAAGTAACTACAGTGTTAACCTCACTTAAGATATTCTCCCCCCCCTTTTTTTTTTTTACATCTTTCTTGCTCTCAGAAGCCATTTTCTGTTAGGAAAGTGTTTTATAGTTGTAATTTCTTATCAGTGAGTCTGAGTCAGCCACTTGCATACCTGATATTTAACCTTTTCAAGCAAAGAAAGAAAAAAAAAGCACAGCTTAGTTATTTGTGTGCTAGGTACTGTACATACACATGTCTCTTATGTCACTTCAGGTATCCTTTAGGGCCACTCATCCCTCGGTGTCTTTCCGGTCCCCTGCAATTTATCCCAAAATCCTGGCTGAGCCACACTTCGGCGGGAATGTATGGGCCGGCCAGTAGTACAGAAGAACGCTCCCAGAGATGCGAGGGAGGCGCATGCATTGCGAAGCTCGGCCAGGCTTATGGGCTGAATTGCTGGGGACTGGAATCCCCTGGAGAAACAGCGAGGGATGAGTGGCCCTAAGGGGGCTTAAGGAAGCCCCAGGTGGGTATGGTTCCTGAGACTTTTCTCGTCTCAGGTACACTTTACGGTTGCTTACACTGCATGCTATGATACATGCTGCATTGATGTGTAGATCTAACTTATCACTGTTTCAGTATCCTTTTCTTGCTCATGTTGGATGTGCTCATATGTGAACTGCAAGTACCCACCATTGATTAAAATGTGCTGTTGGATCTGCACAGCATGATCTCATATATGATTCCAAACATTTAAAAACAAACAAACTGCAAAGTGAGGTGTGTGTAATTATGCAGCCCCCTTTGGTCTGAGTGTAGTCAGTTGCCCATAGACATTGCCTGATGAGTGCTAATGATTAGAGTCCACATGTGAGTATTCTACTGTCAATACAAATACAGCTGCTCTGTGACTGCCTCAGAGGTTGTCTAAGAGAATATTGGGAGCAAAAACACCATGAAGTTCAAAGAACACACAACGGTCAGGGATAAAATGTATTGAGAAATTTAACCACTTCAGTATTCTGCGTACACTTAACCAATTCACCACTGAGGTGTTTTACCCCCTGAGCACCAGAGCAATTTTCACCTTTCAGCGCTCCTTCCATTCATTCGTCTATAACTTTATTATTACTTATCGCAATGAAATGAACTATATCTTGTTTTTTCCGCCACCAATTAGGCTTTCTTTAGGTGGGACATTATGCCAAGAATTATTTTATTCTAAATGTGTTTTAATGGGAAAATGTGGGGAAAAAATTAATTTTTCAGTTTTCGGCCATTATAGTTTTTAAATAATGCATGCTTCTGTAATTAAAACCCATGAAATTTATTTGCCCTTTAGTCCTGGTTATAAAACCGTTTAAATTATGTCCCTATCACAATATTTTATTTGGAAATAAAGGTGCATTTTTTTCAGTTTTGCGTCCATCCCTAATTACAAGCCCATAGTTTATAAAGTAACAGTGTTATACCCTCTTGACATAAATATTTAAAAAGTTCAGTCCCTAAGGTAACTATTTATGTATTTTTTTAATTGTACATTTTTTTTAATTACAAAAAAATGGGAAGTGTGGGAGGTAATGAGTTAATTTTTTGTGTAACACTAATATTTCTATGTAAACAATGCTTAAGGTGTAGTTTTACTATTTGGCCACAAGATGGCAACAGTAACTTTTTGTTTATTGCGACCTGGTCCTTCCGGACGCTCGCAGGAAGTAGTAGGAGGCTGTGAGTGTTTGTTTTTTTTTCACAATGATCGCGCTGCCCATCGGAGAGCAGCGGATCATTGCGGGGCTTAGATCAACGAACGGGAATGGATTTTCCCGTTCATTGATCTCCGGGCGGCGGCGTGTTTACTAGCAGCGGGCGGCGTGTTTACGAGCGGGAGCGCAGGCAGCGGCGGGAGCGCGGAAAGTACAGATTTCTCCGTCCCTGGGGGTTAAAGGATGGAAAAAGGGATGGAGAAATTCGTACGGGCGGGGGTAAAGTGGTTAAGTACGCCCCTGAATCCTGAAGTGGATTCCATGGAAACGACCGCTCGTATGAGCGGCCGTTCCATGTCAGTTCACTGAGAGTGTCTCTGTTAACACCCTGCGAGTCGCGGCTCGCAGGGTAAATGTAAACACACGGAAGATCTTCCCCGGTGTTTACATATATATACGGTGCTGCTGCGCAGCAGCGCCGTAGAGGAGATCGGCGATCCCCGGCCTCTGATTGGCCGGGGATCGCCGGCATCTGATAGGCTAAAGCCTATCCCATCAGGTGCAGGACGGAAATCCGTCCTGCGCCGCTCACGGGGAGGGAGAGGGTGGGAAGGGGAAGGAGGCCAGGAAGCGCTGCGGAGGGGGGCTTTGAAGAGCCCCCGCAAGCGCAAGCACCCGGCGGTGATCAGACCCTCCCAGCAGGACATCCCCCTAGTGGGGAAAAAAGGGGGGAAGTCTGATCGGCCTGGCTGCTATCTGATCGGTGCTGCGGGCTGGAGAGCCCACGCAGCACCGATCAGCAAAAAACCACGTGGTACAGAAGTGGTTAAAGCAGGCTTAGGCTACAAAAAGTTTCTTAAAGGATACCACAACTGACATGTGGCATAATGAGCTAGACATGGGTATGTACAGTGCCTAGCACACAAATAACTATGCTGTGTTCCTTTTTTTCTTTCTCTGCCTGAAAGAGGTAAATATCAGGTATGTAAGTGGCTGACTCAGTCCTGACTCAGACAGGAAGTGACTACAGTGTGACCTTCACTGATAAGAAATTCCAACTATAAAATACTTTCCTAGAAGAAAATGGCTTCTGAGAGCAAGAAAGAGATAAAAAAGGGGGAAATTCTTATCGGTGAGGGTCACACTGTAGTCACTTCCTGTCTGAGTCAGGACTGAGTCAGCCACTTACATACCTGATATTTACCTCTTTCAGGCAGAGAAAGAAAAAAAGGAACACAGTATAGTTATTTGTGTGCTAGGCACTGTACATACCCATGTCTATCTCATTATGCCACATGTCAGTTGTGGTATCCTTTAAAGCCTTGAACATTCCACGGAACACTGTTGAAGTGATCATTCAGAAATGGAAGAAGTATGGCACAATTGTAAACCTACCATGACAAGGCTGTCCACCTAAACTCACAGGCCGAACAAGGAGAGCACTGATGAGAAATGCAACCAAGAGGTCCATGGTGATTCTGGATGAGCTGCAGAGATCTACAGCCCACAAGCCATGTGGGGGACACAGCAACCATGTGGAAGAAGGTGCTCTGCTCAGATGAGACCAAAACGCTATAGCCATCATTCATAAAAGCAGTGCGATAAAAAAAATCTGGGAGGGAAAATACAGCATTCATTTTTTTTTTTTAGACTTCTGTGTGCCAATTCATAAACATTTTCTCAGCTGCGGTAGAAATGGAAATTTCCCAAACTGAATTGTCTGTAACATGAGGATGAGGTATTAAATTAATGAGCCGGCTGATTTGTTACATTCCTAGTCTCCATGCAGAGACAGCGTTACAATAAAAAAAGCTGCCCCAACTTACCTTTAGACCATGGGCGTAACAATAGGGGATGCAGCCCAAACCTCCCCCCTCCCCCCCGGGTCCCGCTCGTGGCCGTTTTGGGGGGCTGGAGGGGACGCACCATGAGACAAGACAAATAACATTTATATTGCGCTTTTCTCCTTGTGGATTCAAAGCGCCAGAGCAGAGCAGCAGCCACTAGGGCGCGCTCTATTGGCAGTAGCAGTGTAAGGGAGACTTGCCAAAGGTCTCCTACTGAATTAGTGCTGGCTTACTGAACAGGCAGAGCAAGCTATGGCCACACTCGGCGGGGAGGGGGGAAGTTCCCCCCTCCCTCACCTCGGGCTTTCCCCTCCAGCTTCAATAGCTATACAAGGGCAGCGGCAGGCAAACATACCTTCCGTGCATTCCAGCGTGGATACTTCTCGCTCTAGTGACTGATGCGACTTCCTGTATAAAACAGGAAGTCGCGTCAGTCACTAGAGCGAGAAGCGTCCGGATGCATGGAAGGTATGTTTGCCCGCCGCTCCGCTGCACTTGTATAGCTATTGACGCTGGAGGGGAGCACAGAGGGGAAAGCCCGAGGTGAGGGAGGGGGGGGGGACCTTCCCCCCCCTTCCCCGCCGAGTGTGGCCATAGCTTTCCACTCATGGTGCGACCCCTCCAGCCCCCCAAAACAGCCACGAGCGGACCCTGGGGGGAGGGGGGCTCTTAGTTACGCCCCTGCTTTAGATGTGCATTTATTTTTTTACTGCCTCTGACAGCCCTGAATCTTCGGGCTGGTGCACACCAGGGCGGTTCTGAAGCAATTTTTAAAAGGCTTGCAGGGGAAAAACCATTTGGCTAATGTATTTCAATGGGCTGGTGCACACCAGAGCAGGTTGTTTTTTCCACAAATGGAAACTCGGAGGCTGCAGCATTTTGTAGATTTCTGAGGCGGTTCTGCCTCAATGTTAAGGTGTAGGAAAGTGGAAAACCGCTCTAAAAAAAACGCTAGATCAGAGTGGTTTTCCAGGCGTTTGTTACAGTAGCTGTTCAGTAACAGCTGTACTATAACAATATTTCAAATCTGCTACACAAAAACACTCCAGAAAACGCTAGGCATGTTTAGAGAACATGCCTAGAATTGCTCTGAAATCTGCTTTAAAAACCTCTGTTTTGCTGATCTGCTAGAGGTTTTTGGTGTGCACTGGGCCTGAATCTGTTTATTAGTCTTTCTAAGGGCTCTTTCACATTAGGGCAGACTTTGTGCGTTAACGCAAACGGCAGCCATTTGCGTTAACCAAGGTAAGATGAAAGTCCATAGACTTTCATTTTACCTTTCACACTCGACGCTGCGTTTCGATGCATTGCGGTTCCGACGCACCCGGGCGCAGTTTTTCCTCAAATGCACCCGCGAGCCGGCGTTTTCCGTCGGGTTTAATTACCAGCTACCGCCGCTGATTGCGTCGCACCGCAGATACCCCACGACACGCCGCAGGCAGACAACGCGTGCAGGAGAACGGCTCCTGTTCGCGTTGTCTGATGTGAAAGAGCCCAAAACAATTTATGTAATTGCCACAACTTAGAAAAACTTCAAGAAACTTTACACATGCAGGCTTTCTGAAGTGAAATATATTTGAAAACAGGTACCCAAGAGGTTAAAAATACAAATCACTACAAAGAGAATTAAATGTGTGCATTAAACACCAAGTGAACACCTGTCATAACTGGCTAAGCAAATTTGGCCTAATTGGCTATTCATGAGGCAATGCTCATGCAAATATGCATTTGCTTTTGCATGCCAACTAATGCAGGGTCCAAAACCAATGCCGCAAAGCTGTTGCACTGCGGGAATAAGTTCATGCTACAATAGCACTATCCAGGAGCGCTCACTGCCCGGGAACCACAGCAGCACCCCGGAGCGGGAGGCTGGGTGGCGCAGGTGACCCCCCACCCCAAGCGTGGCCAGCGCCGGGGAGAGCCATCCGCACCCACCTCCCAATATTTAAAAGCACTCAAGGTAAGGAGGCGCCAAAAGGATAAAAAGAGGATCCAATATAAAAATGTTAAAATTGTAGGTGGCAATGGTGGGCTTGCTCACCTCACAAAGGACCAGCACTGGTTCAGTGTAACAAAATCACATAATTTAATTACTACTCCTTAGCAGAAAAACAAACAAAATTGCAACGCGTTTCACGGATCTCAAGTCCGCTTCATCAGGCAACAAAAAGTCACATAAGCAGGAGCAACTAAGATACAAAGACAAAAAATACAGGAAACACAAAAATAAATAAATAAAAAATAAAAAAAATTATTATTAAAAACAGGGTAAAAAATAAAAATAATAACAAATAGAGCCCTGTGTCATAGTCCGCACGCAGTTGGACTCATCAATATATACCAATGATCAATATACAATATTCAATATACATATAAGCACATTCCATTATGGGATCCTATCAAAACAAAATTATTATACATATATAAAAATATAAACACCTATAAACACATATCTATGTGTGAGGTTGTCCATCCCCCACTTCTCCATATGTGGAGAGGATCTGTGTGGTATAATAAACACATATAAACATATAAATCTCTCTCGTGCAATAATATGCACCCTGCGCTCGGGTTGTGATTGTACCCACATGCTGGGAGTGATAGTCCCCCTTATATATATATAGGTATGCGTTATATGATTATACCCCCATGCTGGGAGCAATGGTCCCCCTTAGGTATAGGTGTGGGCTGTTGTTGTCCCTAAAATATATGTATATACCTGCTTGTATGTCAGGTTCTCAAACCAGGGGGAAAAACATTCTCAGGGTGTAAGTAAACAAAGCACATTTTATCTCTCCCGGGGTAGGTGGTAGCCTGCTATCTGGATCAGACTTGGGGGTGTGGATGGTCAGGTGATAGCCCTGGCGCGTGTGGGGAGAAGGGAAAAAGAGGGACTTACCCGTGGTGCTAAGTGGACACGTATGGCGCCTCCGCTGTAATCTGGCGCCATTTGTCCATAGGTTATATCCCTCCTGAGGCGGGAGGTTGCGTCCTACTGAGGGGCGGGGTGTAGCTCGCTGCAGCCTCCGCTGTGTGACCAGCTGATGGGCTGTGGGTGCCGGCGGAAGTGCGTGCGGTGAGGGCACGAAGCCTGTTTCCTCATTACTATTGTGGGCAGGATGTGTCCGTGTTGTGTGCCCAGCGGAAGTGTGTCATATGTGGGCAGGAGGTCCAACACCATCTCCTTTGTGGGCAGGATGCCGTTTGTAAACATAAAAACAGCGCTTGCTATAGAGAAGTATAAATGTATATGTAGTGTGGACCAATGCATCCTGATAGTGAAGAGGCAAATAGCAACACCTAAGATGTATATAAATAAAGAGTATATAAAAAAGTAAATTTTGGTAATATATAAAAGTATAGTTGTAGGTCATGGAATTAAGGAACTCTCTACTCCCTCTTGTGGTAAAAGTGCTAAGTGTCATGATGTGAACTGTAAATCTTTTTCTTTCTCTTTCTTACAAGAAATCCCCTCCTCCACCATACATGTACATACATATATACCTACACATATGCATACACACATGAAGAGGAAAGGAGGTGCGCTGATCAGGGACTAAGGGTGTTCTGTCCTGTCTGTAATGTTTGCCATATAGTTACCCCACAGATCAACGTGTGGATAGTGGCCCCTGTAATAATATGATCACAGTAAAAACACATAATATATAGTACATCACATGCATATATAAAAGATAAAAGATACATATATATAAGAGATATGGAATATAAGATATATAAAATATAAAAAAACCTGTACATAAAATATACATATATATATGTATATACATAAAAAATGTAATATAATAATATACATATATAGAAGAATAGAGATAAAAATAATAAGAATATAGAAATAGCAGATGTATAACCGTACATTATTAAAAAAGAGCGACTTAGTGGGTTATCTTGGTTATGGGTTTGTCTGTGTAACTGGGAGTGTTTTGGGGAGGGGTGGGAATAGTTCGGGGTGGGAATACTTCTCTTTCCCTTTGGTCTAAACCGGACAATGGTGTGTGTGTGACAAATTGTCGTACACAAATGTAGACTATTTATTATTGTTAGAAGGTCTTTTCCAGTTGTTCGTTCAGTCCCAGAGGCGTTAATGTTTTGGGTGTCTGAATCCAGTACATTTCTCTGTTTTTTAGTGTTTGAATAGCATTGGGAGCCATAGGGTTTATGGATTCCAATGCTATAAATGAGACCTCAGATACATTTCTATAATGGGTCTGATCGAAATGCCTAGAGAGACTATGGGTAGCCAGGCCATTCTGAATGTTACGTCTGTGTTGGCCTATTCTGTCTTTCAGTTGTTGGCTGGTGCGGCCTACGTATTGGACCAGGCATGGGCAAGTGGCGACGTAAATGACATATCTGGTGTCACAGTTTATGTGTTTGTGTATGGGATATACTAATTTGTTACTATGGGAGATGACATGGTCGGTGATGGTGATGAAGTTGCACGCTAGGCATCGTTTTTTGAGGCATGCGTAGGACCCTTCAGGTAGGGTTACCTTATCCGTATGCGACTTGAGTTTGCTTGGTGCCAATAAGTTTCGGAGGTTCGGTGCTCTCCGATAGGTCATAATGGGTTTATTGGGGATTGTTGTACATAGATAGGGGTCCTGCTGCAGTATCTCCCATCTATGAGTGAGTATGTCTCTGATGGCTGTGTGTTGGGCACTGTATTTTGTGATGAACCTTAATGGGACATCAGACTTGGATTCATGTGACCTGTCTCGGGTAGTGGGTAATCTTGACTTACATTTAGCTATATGTTTTGCATTTTGGATGAGTTTTGTTGGGTACTTCCTCTCTTTGAATTTTTTTACTAGTATTTTGGATTGTGTTTCGTAATCTTGGATGTCCGTGCAGTTCTTATAGATTCGTTTAAATTGGTTATAGGGAGTATTGGTGGTCCATGGTTTGTGGTGAAAGCTTCCAAAATGGATATAGCTATTTGAATCTACCTTTTTGAAGTGGGTTTTGGTTTTTATGGTGTTGTTCTCATGAAACAAGACCAAGTCTAGAAACTCCAGGGACGTGTTACTGTATTGGAAAGTGAATGAAAGTTTGGCCCTGTTGGAGTTGAGGTATTGGACGAATAATGGAATGTGGACTGTGTCACCCTGCCAGATGAACACCAAATCGTCTATATAGCGCCTGTACAAAACAACATGATCTTTGAACGGGTTATTGTTCAGAATATATATGGTCTCAAGCAGACCCATCGCTAGGTTAGCATAGCTCGGCGCGAAGCTACTGCCCATCGCCGTGCCCCCTATTTGTTTGTATGTGGTGTCCAAAAAGGTGAAGTAATTATGCGTGAGTATAAACTCTACGCATTGTAGCAAAAAGGCTTTTTGTATTTGTGGCATATCTGGGTCGGATTTCAGATAGAATTCTATGGCTTCCATGCCGAATTCATGTGTAATATTAGTATAAAGTGCAGATACGTCGCATGTTAGCCAGGTATAGTTTGTTTTCCATTCGTAGTCCTTTAGTATTTCAATGAGATGTTGGGAGTCCCTCGTATATGAGTCCAGTTTTTGAACATGTTTTTGTAAGTGTAGGTCTATGAATTTGGATAGGTTGCTGGTGATTGAGTTGATGCCTGATATAATGGGTCTACCGGGGGGATTATGTAAATTTTTGTGTATTTTTGGCAATTGATAGAAATATGGGACAGTGGGCTGTTCAATCAATATAAAATTCCTTTCATCCTTAGTGATGATGCCTCCCATTAGAGCATGATTGATAAGGGTTTTTAGTTCCCTATTGTATGCAATGGTGGGGTCTTCTGGAAGGACAAAGTAGCTGACAGGGTCCTGTAGCAGACGAAGTGACTCCCTCACATAATCCGCCCTATTTAGTATGACTATACCACCCCCCTTATCTGCTGGTTTGATTACCAAATTCTTATTGTTTTTGAGATGATTAATGGCCCACACAGGAGACCACCTCCCGCACCACCACCACCTCAGTCACACACACACCCACAACACCGAAACATCCCCAGAATCCAATACCAAAGTCCAATCCCAAAACCACATCAGTCCCAAACAATAATTTTTCACCCAATGCACATAAATTTGTATTCTCGAAACTACCACCCTCCAAGTGTTCTATACCATCCCTATTTAAAATAATGAATAATAACACAAAAAAAACGAAAAAGATCCCTCATACAACCCCCCATTCAATGACCAATTACCCTCAGTCCCAAATCAATACACCACTCTCCATAGATTCCCACAACTCACCCAAGTACAATTTTTCTAAAGGTCCACCACCACCTACCTTATTCAGACACACCACAAACCTACCCATAGATCTGACTCTGACCACAGGGGTGTACCCCACTTCAACTACTCCAGGGGACACACCAATCAACACCCCAGATGATCATACTATCATCTTGAACAAAGAACCCAAGCCCACACCCCAAAAGTCCCCCATAGGTAATAACTCATTCACCAAAGAGGACGATGAGAATTACTCGCAATACAGTGTCTATAACACACAAGAAGGCCTAGCTTCTGTGGCACCCCTGGAGGGTCCAAATCAGAACACTGATACCATAGATCCGTCAACATCAACAGAACCAGTACCTGATAGCCCTAACGAACAATCAGAGTCTTTTTTAGACCTTCCATCGACCCTCACGAACCACCAACCGGACCCACTACACACACAACTCCCCAGCCCCAAAGCTTCAAACACTTTCCTACAACCGAAAAGTATCCGCAAACGACCATTCAAAAACACAGGAAAAGAGGATCAAGGGGAAAGGGGAAAAAGAAACAAAACATAGTTGCACCCACCAATCACGAAAACAAATCTATTTTCAACCTTTCCGATTATATACTTAAAGAAAATGAAATACAAATATTGAGTAAGGGGTTATCCTTTTGCCCCACCAACATGGCGCAACTAAGCGAACTGTTTGTAGATCTGAATTCCTTTGTACGAAAATTAACGCTAAAAAGGCATTTTGCAATGAAAAAAGTAGGGAATAACATCAGACCGGTTCTCACCCAAGACACTAACACACCTATTGTAACTGTCAATGATCAGGAACTACACCTTGAAAAGTGTATTACGACATCCCTCAAGGCTAGATCCAGATTCTATCCCACTTCATCTAAGGGTCACTTCATAGAAACCTTTTATGCCCTTGCTCTAGAAGATATGCAAAAATTATGCCAAGAACCTAAAATTCCTCAAACCAACCTGACCATATCCGAGAAGAGAGCCATTAATCATCTCAAAAACAATAAGAATTTGGTAATCAAACCAGCAGATAAGGGGGGTGGTATAGTCATACTAAATAGGGCGGATTATGTGAGGGAGTCACTTCGTCTGCTACAGGACCCTGTCAGCTACTGTGTCCTTCCAGAAGACCCCACCATTGCATACAATAGGGAACTAAAAACCCTTATCAATCATGCTCTAATGGGAGGCATCATCACTAAGGATGAAAGGAATTTTATATTGATTGAACAGCCCACTGTCCCATATTTCTATCAATTGCCAAAAATACACAAAAATTTACATAATCCCCCCGGTAGACCCATTATATCAGGCATCAACTCAATCACCAGCAACCTATCCAAATTCATAGACCTACACTTACAAAAACATGTTCAAAAACTGGACTCATATACGAGGGACTCCCAACATCTCATTGAAATACTAAAGGACTACGAATGGAAAACAAACTATACCTGGCTAACATGCGACGTATCTGCACTTTATACTAATATTACACATGAATTCGGCATGGAAGCCATAGAATTCTATCTGAAATCCGACCCAGATATGCCACAAATACAAAAAGCGTTTTTGCTACAATTCTATCTATTCAGGCGCAGACAGCCCACTCCAGGACTCACACCACCTGGAATGGGCCATCCACCACCCGCCTCCAAAGGGGCATAGAGGTGGGTGCGTATGGCTCTCCCCGGCGCTGGCCACGCTTGGGGGGGGTCGCCTGCGCCACCCAGCCTCCCCCTCCGGGTTGCTGCTGTGGTTCCCAGGCAGTGAGAGCGCCTGGGACCCCACAGTCCCCCGGTTGTATGGGGGCATTGGGAAGCCTCCTCGTGGCGCTCCTGGATAGTGCTATTGTAGCATGAACTAATTCCTGCAGGGCAACCGCTTTGCGGCATTGGTTTTGGACCCTGCATTAGTTGGCATGCGAAAGCAAATGCATATTTGCATGAGCATTGCCTCATGAATAGCCAATCAGGCCAAATTTGCTTAGCCAGTTATGTCAGGTGTTCACTTGGTGTTTAATGCACACATTCAATTCTCTCTGTAGCGAGGTTAAAAGTACAGCCTAGGGTATTCCGGAAAGCCTTGTTTGTTCTGCTCTCACTGCTGCTGCCTGGGGGAGATCTGTCCCCATTAACTTTGTTCTTATCCGCTGGCGTATCGCCTCTTCAAAGCAGACAGTATTTCTCCATGTCAATACCGCCTGCTCTAATCTTTATGAATTGACATTTAATGACATTTTACAACATGTGCTGGAGGTGTTCACCGCACAAGGCGGTAATTTATCTCCCTGGTCGGTAATTGTAGCTTTTCATGCGGAAACAGGTTTTATGAATGGACACTTTGCTAAATGCTCGGGAAAGTCTGCTGTTTTCAGCATTACCACATGCGGTAATGCTTTATGAATGATAGCCTGTGTGTGGCAGAAAACTAACACTGCACATAACTCTGAACACACCATCCCCACTGTCAAATATGGTGATGGCAGCATCATACTCGGGGGGGTGCTTCTCTTCAGCAGGGACAGGGAAGCTGGTCAGAGTTGATGTGAAGATGGATGGAGCCAAATACAGGGCAATCTTGAAAGAAAACCTCTTGGAGTCTGCAAAAGACTTGAGACTGGGGAGGAGGTTCACCTTCCAGCAGGACAATGACCCTAAATATAAAGCCAGGGCAACAATGGAATGGTTTAAAACAAAGCATATCCATGTGTTAGAATGGCCCAGTCAAAGTCCAGATCTAAATCCAATCGAGAATCTGTGGCAAGATCTGAGAACTGCTGTTCACAAACGCTGTCCATCTAATCTGACTGAGCTGGAGCTGTTTTGCAAAGAAGAATGGGCAAGGATTTCAGTCTCTAGATGTGCAAAGCTGGTAGAGACATACTCTAAAAGACTGGCAGCTGTAATTGCAGCAAAAGGTGGTTCTACAAAGTATTGACTCAGGGGGCTGAATAAGTACGTGCACCCCACTTAGCAGGTTTTTTTTTTGTTTTTTTAAATGTTTGAAATCATGTATGATTTTCGTTCCACTTCTCACAAGTACACCACTTTGTATTGGTCTTTCACGCGAAATTCCAATAAAATTGATTCAGGTTTGTGACATTAATATGACAAAATGTGGAAACCTTCAAGGGGGTCAAATACTTTTGCAAACCACTGTAGCTAAATCCAAAATGTACCTAATGTGGAAATTACTATTATCCAGTATTATATGGATGCATTATTCCACGTGATTGATTGATATACAGTATATTATTGCATTGCAGCACCAATCTATATACTTAGAAGCAGTTGCAGATCATGGATAGCGTTTTTAGAAAGTGGGTGTGCCTTCATAACACGGTACCATGATTGATTACCTTAAGCGGAAAATGTATATTAAGGCTTCTTGCACACCAAGACGTTGCATTAGGTGGCACGTTAAGGTCGCATAACGTGCACCTAACACAACGTATGGTGCTGCAAGAGCCGACGGTAGAGTGAGCCGCGTTAGGCGGCTCGAGTCCTATAATGTCTCCCAGAGTGGCGCTGATTGGCCAGCGGGACCACGTGATGCGGAGCGAGACACTCCGCATCACGTGGTCCCGCCGGCCAATCAGCGCCCGCCAGTGCAGTGAATATTAAGTAGCCATGTGCGCGGCTACTGTAGCTGGCTCTCCCCGCCTCCTCCGCCCCCCACTGCGCATGTGCAAACAGTCTAACGCGGCTATAGCCGCTCCAACGCCGTAGCATGCTGCACTTTGCACAGAACGTGCAGCGTTACATGTAACGCAACGTGGGCTGTGTGAACAGCCCACTTGTGTTACGTTGCTGTGCGTTGGGGGAGCGTTACAGGCGCACTAACGTGCGCCTGTAACGTCTTGGTGTGCAAGCAGCCTAAAGGAAAACTCCTAAAAATGTGTATAACATTTTCAGTCATGTGCCGCCACATACATTGTGTGTGTATATCATGGATTTGGTGAGAATATAACATTACTAAAAGTAGTACATGGTATAGATAGAAATGGGCAGAACCCTTCCAAGTATAAGAAACCACCAAGAACAGTATAGAGTAAATCATAACACACATACTCTACCTGTATCCAGATGTTAAGGCTGCTTTCACAGTGGGACGCTACAGGCGCACGTTAGAGCAGCCTGTAATGCAGCCCACCGCACAGTAATGAAAAATCAATGGGCTGTTCACAGTGCCCACGTTGCGTTACATTGTAACGCTGCACGTCAAGAGAACGTACTGCATGCAGTATTTTATACGCGGCTAAGCCGCGTTAGACTGCTTGCACATGCTCAGTAATGTTGGGGAGGAGGGGAGAGCGGCCAGGCACATGGCTAATTAATATACACTGCACTTTGTGACGTGTGCAGTGTTTACTCCCTGGAGCGGCCGCTCTGTGCGGCGATTGGCTGGTGGGACCACGTGATGCCGCATGCGTCCAAGAGTACGCATCACGGCATCACGGACACCAGAGTGAGCTGTACAACGCGGCTCGCTCTGACGTCCACATCCAACACCACTAGGCGTTGCGTTAGGGGCACGGTATGCGACCAGAACGTCCCCTAAAACGCAACGTCCTGGTGGGAAAGTAGCCTAAATGTACCCCACAAAGATCAGTCTCACTGGTACGGAGTTTCCACTGTAATATACCATCTGGCAGCACGTTACTGATTTGAATAGAGTACCGAAACATCTGTCAATGTTATACAGTATAATCTTGTTATGGTAAATTCTTAAGGGGCCCATACAGTGGTCGATTTCAGCCATCAATCGCTTCTATAGAATCGATCGAAAATGGATTCTGGCCGATTTCAATAGGTTTGACTTGATATATCTTACAGGATGGAAAATCTAGGTCGATCTGCTGCTGGCAGCAGATCGATGGCCAATAGAGTTGGATCCAATGGTCCAATAATGCATTTAGATCAATTTCCAATATATTTCATTCTGATTGGAAATCTGTTCCTGGTGTGGCACACATCAGATAGATTCCTGTCATTGATTTGACAGAAATCTGATGGTTGAATCTGATGCAAATCTATAAGTGTATGGCCACCATAAGGGAACAGGAAAAGTAGTTTGCTATATCAGAAATTTGTCCTAGAAATGGCCCAGCATGCCCTGGTACATTCTTTGCTGTAAAGGATCAATTCTGTCCTCCCATTGGAGGTACAGTACAAGCACTTGCACATTTGGTGGAAGGGTAAGTATACCTTAGGGCTGCATAGCCAGGCGGGACAAATTGTTGGTACAGCATCCAGGGCTCCTTATAAGGAACCTAAACTGAGAAGGATATGGATTTTTCCTTTTAAAATACCAGCTGCCTGACTTTCCTGCTGATCCTGTGTCTTCAATACTTTTAGCCTCAGCCCCTCAAATAGCATGCAGATCAGGTGCTCTGACTGAAGTCAGACTGGATTAGCTGCATGCTTGTTTCAGGTGTGTGATTCAGCCACAGAAATCAGCAGGACTGCCAAGTAATTGTATTGTTGGGGCGTGGCTTGACGCCGAGGAAGATGGCTGCCTGAACTTCGAGCTCCCGTGCCTGATCCACCAGAAGCTCCAGATAGCAGTACACCCTCTGCCCCATAACGGCTATGAGGAGTTCCCGCAAAGCCCAAGGCACAACAGAGAACCCCAAGCCCCCGCAGACCACAGCAGGGAAAACCGTCCCGGAGATCTTCAGAGCGTTGCGCAGCTCAGCTCAAACAGCCAAGATGGCGCAGACGAAAGAGACGCCGCGGCCCAGATCACCCACAGCCTCAGTCTCGCAGACTCCCGGCTCACAGGCGGACAAACCCTCGACACTAGCAGACCTCAGAGCTATGGCGGAAGATATCAAACTATCCTTCCACTCCGCCATAGCGGAAGTCCGTAACGACATGGCGGCCTTCAACACGAGGCTGAGCGCGCTCGAATCAGCGGATGCTCAGAAGACCACACAGCTCTCCAAACTTAAGCGTACCTCGGAGAGACATTCCGCACGGCTTCTAGACCACTCCAACCATCTAGAGATCCTAGACAACCGAGGAAGACGGTGCAATATCCGACTCAAAGGTATGCCAGAATCTGTACCACAAGACCAGATTACACAGGCCTTAGCAGCAGTTTTCAATGACCTACTTAACAAACCTAAAGACTCCCCGATAAACTTTGTGAGAGCTCATAGAGCATTGAAACCACGCACAGCAGACCCCAACCAACCCAGAGACATAATCTGTTGCTTAGCCTCATTTCAGCTGAAGGAGGACATAATGCGTGCCGCAAGATTACAAGACGCAATTTTATTCAATGAGCAGCCTGTGCAATTGTATCAGGACCTATCCATTATTACACTTACCAAGCGCAGAGCCTTAAAACCCCTGCTTCAAGCTTTGAGAAATAAAGGTCTGAACTACAGATGGCGTTTTCCGTTCGCGCTATCAGTACTGCACGGGGGGAAAATGTATGTTTTACGTGATGCTGCAGGACTATCTGGTTTTTGTCGGGATTTGGACCTACCAACGATTGATTTACCGGACTGGGAGGACCCGCCTTTTGGGCAACCTTTTAAGCCTTCGGGTAGTCGAAAGGCACTGGAAGATCCGCCTGACACGGAAAATAATCGCCTCCGATCTCCTCACAAGAGCCCTGCCTCCCAGAAAGGTCTGGTAACTCCTGAGTACAATTCTGATGCCTCTGACGGCGAGTGTGGCTGAACTTTGCAAAACAGTTTCTCCATCTAGATTGGGTCGTTTCCTGATGTCCTCACTTGCTAGCACTCTAATTATAGGATGTGAGCTACGCAGCTATTATTACGTGATGAATACATATATATATATATTCCCCTCTTACACGAACTCTAGGGGGGAAAATAACAGTCCTGTTGATATGTTTATCTTTAGTGTTTTGACCAACCCACTCAGCTGTAACCTAGTAGATCGGTGATAGTTCGTTAGAGGTGTTATGAACGTTGACACGTAATTGAATAATGAGTATGCTTAATGCCCCTTACACTAAGGAGATCATAAATGAGTAAGACTTTAGTCTATAAGGTACAGACCGGGATGGACTGGGGGGGGGGGGGTACACATCAAACGTTAAGGGTTCTCTTTATCATTTAAAAGTTTATTAAGGTATATATGGGGCAGGGGGTATTATAAGTTAAGGTATAGGTGGTGGCAATAACGGGTTGCTTATAGTGTATTAGACGGTTAACCCCAGAGGGAAAACAAACCCCGGTGTGTTTTTTTTATTCGCATACATCTATCTCGGTGAAATCCTCAATACCCCACAACAGTGAGATATATTTCACTGAACTTGTTGACCACACATAGTTGGTGAATGCGACCCTCCTTGTCGCATTCACGTGGTACTCTTTTTAGGATAGACTACCGTAGCATCTGGATCTGGCTTGACCTGCGCCAGACATTAATCTCCTTTCTCTTTCTCTCCTTTCTTCCTCCTTCTATACCTTTAACTCCTCTGCTTACCTCTCCTGGGCTCAGTGATTGGCAACTGGTTGCCGGACCAGGTACAAAGGCAACCCTATCTTGCTTACTAATTCCAACTGTGAACTGTACTGTAACCATGTCTAACCTGCATTCCTCCCCGAAAAGGTGGAAGGTGACCTCCTTGAATGTAAATGGTATTAATACACCTGAAAAAAGGTCCAAGGTTTTTGATTTCTTACGAAGGGAAAAAACTCAAATTGCCTTTCTCCAGGAGACCCACCTCAGAACGCTCCATGTTCCAAACAAATTTGACTCTAACTTCCTATCAGCTTTTCATGCCACGTCACCTACAACCAAAACGAAGGGAGTATCGATTTTTATACATACATCGATTCCCCTTGAAATTACTGAAATTGAGCGTGATATAGAGGGTAGATTTCTCTTTGTGAAGGGCAAGATGGGTGTACAGAAAATTACACTGGCAGCTATTTATGCACCTAACAAATCCCAGCCCTCCTTCCTTGTGTCCACACTATCCAAACTGTTGGAATTCACAGAAGGCATGCTGATATTTGGGGGAGACTTCAATGTGCCGCTCAACCCCTTATTAGATTGCTCGAACGGCTCATCCGCCCTATCATACAGAGCATTAAAACTTATAAAATCCCACCTACAAAGACTGACACTCATGGACCCATGGTGGGTTCTCCACCCCACTGAAAAGGACTTTACCTATTTCTCTCCTATTCACAACAAATATACAAGAATAGACTACCTACTAGTAGCACAGCGAGACCTGACTGCAGTTGTGGATGCGACAATAGGTATCAAGTCCCTTTCAGAATATGCGCCAGTATCCATAACCATCCAACTGCCAGAAAGCAATTGTAAAGTATGTATAAAAAAGGCACCCCCCAAAATAAATGCTTTCCAGTCAGTAATAAGTCCGTTTCATAAATGTATATAATCATAAAAGATCCATATTTGAAACCCTGGGATTTCTATAGAGAGGACACACAAGTTCTCCCCAGCATAGCTGTAGCACTTCCTGTGTTAGGGGGAACCACTTGTGCATTCTAGGTTGGTGGGGAGATTTTATGTAGTTACACTGACCCTGCCCTAATGGAAGAATGTCCTCCATCTCATTCCAGATTGTTGTTTGATCCTCAATAAACACCCAGCCTCTACTCACCCCTATCGCACTGTGGAGTTAATTCATCATATGTGTAACAATTTTGGCGCCCAACGTGGGGCTGGGTGAAGATAAAAAGTTAGCAGTGACAAGAAGAGACAGTCTGTTTGCACAGGGATCAGAGGAATGAACATGGAGTGTGTACAGGAAGATATTAGCAGATCTCTAACTCAGATGACAACTGATGATTTGATGAAGATCTGCCAGTTTGTGAAAGCACCAGAACAGAGTATGGCGAGAGGCAAAACGCACCGCCATTTTAGGAGAGTAATTGAAGATGTGCTGGATGAATTGGTAGAGACTGAGGAGGAAGACTCTGCTATGCTCTTTCTGCAGGAAACCAAGCAGTTCATCTCAGAATTACTGAAGAATGTAACATGTAATAGTAAGGAACAATCTGAGAGTGAATCACAGCAGCAAATAGAGAATTTAAAGGGACAGTACCGCATTATGCAGGAAAAGTTTCAAGAGACTACTAGATTGATGGAAGAGCGTATAAAGGAACTCAGCATGAAAAATAAAGAATCTACAGATAGTTCTGCACAAGAAGGACCAGTGACAGTTACTAAAACACCTCACTTCAGCAAACTGCCAGAAGTTGCAATACGGAAAGACTTTAAGATCTCAGGTCAGATTGGTGAAAGGGGACAGAAAGACAAACTATCTTACACTAACCTCATGCACCAGATTGACACAGGACTGCAAAGAGGATATACTGAATCAGAGATTGTAGAAGCAGTAGTCAAAGCTATCAGTCCTGGACTGAGTCTTAGAGGCATGCTAGAAATGAAGAGTGAACTGACCTTAATGCAACTGAGAATTATCTTAAAAAGTCACTACAAGGAGGAGAACGCTTCTGACTTGTACCAGCAGCTAATTAACATCTCACAAGATAACAAAGAATCGCCTCAGAACTTCCTATTCAGGGCGATTGAATTGAAAGACCGACTTTTGTTTGTATCTGAGGGAGCAGACAGGGATGAGCAGTTTGGAGCTGAACTTGTACAAAAGAAATTCTTGAGATCAGTAAGCACTGGACTGATAAGTGATTATATAAAGTTCCAGCTAAAACAATATTTAGAGGATGTTTCTGTGACTGATGAGCTATTAATAGAAAAAATGAATGAGGCAGCTAATATGGAGATGGAAAGAGAACAAAAGCAGAAGAGATGTCAACTCAGCAAGCCTGTGAAACTAACTGAGTGTCAAGCTAATACTCTATGCCAGCCTCCAAAGCCAGTCTCTGTGGCCAATACTACCTCAGTAGGGCCAATGGCACAGCCAACCATCTGTACCCCAACAGATCAGCTGCTCCAAAACAGAAAACCTGATCTAGAAAAAGCAATTTTACAGATGCAAAAAGAGATAGAAGAAATGAAAGCACTTTTCCTACATGGCACAGAACGACAGAAACCTGCATATAAAAGACTGACAGTCACACAAGGTACTAGAAGGAAGCTCTGTGAATATTGTGAAAGTTCTGATCAAGAAACTGCATGTAATCACTGCTTCAAATGTGGTCAGTTGGGACATTTAGCAAAGGGATGCAGAGTGAATAAACAGGACCAGGGAAAAGGCAGAGGGTTGCTGTCAAGGGACAGACAGTAACCTGCAACTCAACAGAGTCCCAAGAAGCCAGTGAAAGAAAATCATCTATAGCAACAAGCTCTGTAAAGGACAGTCTATGTTTAGATCATTCACCAGAGGTACAAGGCTATAATCCACAGAACCAACCTAGTAAAGCTGGTAGACCGCAACTAAAAGTAAAGAATTTGACATCAAGACATCAACGAAAGTTACTGGATCTTATTGGAAGGAGATGCCATGTGAATTGCAAGATTGACAATATTCCAGTCATTGCCTTATGGGACACAGGATCACAGGTTAGTTTGGTCAATGAAGCCTGGAGGCAGAAAGTTCTCCCACATACAGTACTCAGATCACTAGAAGAATTACTAGGCCCTGGAGTTTTATGTGTAAAAGCAGCAAACAAAACAGACATTCCTTTCCATGGATGGATTGAAGTAACCTTCCAGTTAACTTCTAACAGCAACCGCATCAAAGAGCTACTGGTGCCAGTAATCGTATCAGAAGATCCCAGAGTTGCTGAGCAACCAATCATTGGCTATAATGTGATCCAGGAATTATTTAAAGAAGCATCAGAAGAAGGAAAGCATTCTACCTCTGATATTGCAGCAATGTTAGCAACAGCTATGCCAGTGTCATCAAACACAGCAGAGCTCCTGGTTAAACTACTGCAGTCTGATTGTATGGAGACCAGCAATCCAGTAGTTAGGACTACAGCAAAGAGCCAAAGAATCCCTGCAAACACAGTTACCAGTATCAGGTGTCATGTTCATACACAACCTGTCATGCAAAAGCAGGAAGTACTCTTTACCCCAGACAATGCTTGTCAGTGGCCTAATGGACTGTGTATCAATGAAGTTTTAGTAACAACACAAAAAGGACAATTCTCCAAGTTAAAGATACCAGTATGGAACTCAACTAAGAGAGACATAATTTTATCCGGCAAAACCAAGCTTGGATATATTGAGCAGATAAAGACAACTTACCCTGCACCACTGAAGATGAAACAAGTACAGCAGGTACCGATACATTCCATAAGCCAGGAATATCATCCCTCTCAACTGGAACTAGAAAGTATGATCGACAGCCAAAGTTACTCCACCAGAGAACCGACTAATCAAGAATCATGGGATCCACCAGTATCTCTAGAGCACTTGACCAATGAGCAACAACAAACAGTGAAGCAAATGTTGAGAGAAGAATGCAATGCCTTTGCAAAAGATGGCTTAGATGTTGGATGTATTCCTTCGTTACAGTTACAGGTTCGTCTAAAAGACAATACACCAGTCAAGAGAACTTATATGTCAGTTCCTAAGCCTCTTCATGCAGAAGTAAAAGAGTACCTGCAAGATCTGCTGAACCGTGGTTGGATTACAAAGTCAAAATCATCATATTCCTCACCTATTGTTTGTGTAAGAAAGAAGGATGGTAGCTTGAGGCTATGCTGTGACTACAGAGAGCTGAACCAAAAATCCATCCCTGATCGCCATCCAATTCCAAGAATTCAAGACATGCTTGATAGTCTAGGGGGAAGTTCATGGTTCTCTGTACTAGATCAAGGTAAAGCTTATCACCAAGGTTTTGTGGAAGAATCCAGTAGACCCTTAACAGCCTTTATCACACCTTGGGGTTTGTATGAATGGATCCGCATTCCTTTTGGCCTTAGTTCTGCACCTGCGGAATTCCAAAGAAGTATGGAGTCTTGTGTAACTGGATTGAGAGATGAAATTTGCCAGCCTTATCTAGATGACAACCTTGTGCATAGTAAATCATTTCTTGAACATGTAGCACATGTACGACTAGTCCTCCAGCGCTACCAACAGCATGGAGTCAAGCTAATAGCCAAAAAGTGTGAATTGTTCAAAGATCAAGTCAGGTTCTTGGGCAGAGTTGTGTCAAAAGATGGACATTCCATGGATCCAGCAGAAATTGCCCCTGTTCTTGCACTGAAAGATAAAAGACCAAAGACTGTCGGAGAACTCAGGAAAATATTGGGATTTATCTCTTATTACCGCCCATACATTCAAAATTTCTCCAGAATAGCGAAACCTTTGTATGACTTGTTGTCAGCACCTTCAGAACCTGCTGAAGCTACACCTTCTAAGACATCCAGAAAGCAACCAAAAGCTATACAAAAATGGAAAGGTCAACTCCCTTCTCAATGCTTAATAGAATGGACTGATCACCATCAAGCAACTTTAAGCCAGCTAATTGAAACCTTGACACGTCCACCAGTGATGGGTTATCCAGACTTCTCTAGACCCTTTGTACTTCATTGTGATGCTTCTCAAGAAGGCCTAGGTGCGGTGTTATATCAGGAAAATGATGGAAAGCTCAAAGTTATTGCTTATGGATCTAGAACTCTTACACCAGCTGAAAAGAACTACCACATGCACTCAGGAAAACTGGAGTTTCTAGCAATGAAGTGGGCTATTTGTGACAGATTTCGAGATTATTTGTACTATTGTCCATCATTTGAGGTGTATACTGATAACAACCCACTTACTTATGTACTCACAACAGCAAGATTAAATGCAACAGGTCACAGATGGGTTGCTGAATTAGCCGACTTTAACTTTACTATCAAGTACCGCCCAGGAAAAAGAAATATGGATGCAGATGTACTTTCAAGGTTGATTTTGAGTCCAGAACAACATATGCAACAGTGTACTCAGGAAGTAGATCCCAAAGTCATCAGTACTATCATTCAATCAATGCACGTTCAGCAGGAAGACAAAATGCCTTGGTTATGCCCTCTAACAATAGCTGATACAACTTCTGAAACAGATACAGTACAAAGAGATATCCAGATTTCAAAAGAAACAATCAGAAAAGCGCAGAAGGAAGATCCAGTGATTGGGAAAATTTGGCAGTACAAGAGTCAGAACCATTTCCCGGCAAAACAAGAGAGACAAGGTGAGTCTCTTGACCTGTCTCTACTCATGAGACAATGGCCTAAGTTGTACCTAGACACTGATGGGATTTTGAGAAGAAGAACATCTTCAGGATCTCAATTAGTGTTGCCTAAGAAGTATCATCACTTAGTATTCAAAGAGCTACATGAAGAAATGGGACATCTTGGAGTTGAAAGAACTGTAAATCTCATCAGAGAAAGATTCTTTTGGCCACATATGCAAAGTGATACCGAACATTACATTACTCGTCAGTGTAAATGTCTAAAGGCAAAACGTCCAAACAAGCCAACCCGAGCTCCTTTGAATAACATTGAAACAACATATCCTTTTGAGATGGTTTCTATTGATTTCCTTCATCTGGAAACCTGCAAAGGTGGATATGAGTACATCCTAGTTGTAATAGATCATTTCACCAGATTTGCTCAAGCATATGCCACAAAGAACAAATCAGCAAAGACTGTTGCAGATAAAATATTCAATGACTATGTTCTGAAATTTGGATTTCCTACAAAAATTCACCATGACATGGGCAGAGAATTTGAGAATCAACTATTTGCAGCCTTAAGCAAGTATGGTCACATCCAAAATTCCCATACAACTCCATACCATCCTCAAGGCAATGGACAAGTTGAAAGATTCAATCGCACCCTGCTTTCCATGCTCCGTACTCTATCACCAGAGTCAAAGAAAGATTGGAAAAACTCTCTAGCTAAAGTTGTTCATGCCTATAATTGTACTAGAAGTGAAGCTACAGGACATTCTCCATTCTACCTACTTTATGGACGATCGCCCAGACTACCAATTGACAACATGTTTGATACTCCTGTAACTGAAAAATACAAGACTTACCCAGAATATGTGAAAGCTTGGACAAAGAGAATGAATGAAGCCTATGAAATTGCTTCAAAGACTGCCAAGACAGCAGCAGGAAGAGGTAAAGAATATTATGACAAGAAAACCCATGGATCTGATCTTTTACCAGGTAGCAGAGTACTTGTAAGGAATCTTACTGAAAAAGGAGGTCCAGGAAAATTGAGATCTTACTGGGAAGATTCTGTATATGTAGTTCTTAAAAGACGGAATGAAGATAGTCCAGTTTATGAAGTCAAGCCAGAGACTGTCAAAGGTCGCTCAAGAATTCTACACAGAAATCTGCTATTGCCATGTGACTTTCTACCAGCAGACCTGAGTAAAGTCATGCCAAGAAAAGTTGTCACAGCAAAATTAGACAAGAACCAAAGGAACACACATCAGTCTGAGCAAAACTCAGATGTGGAGTCAGAAAGTGATTCAGACAATGAACAAGAACAATGGAAAACTTTCATTCCTTTATCCGATGACCTTATAAGGGAAGATAGCACACAACTAAATCCAGAAGCAGAAGAATTTTATCCTCATGAGTTGGATATGAACGAACTTCCTACAGAGGATATTTCAAGAGATGATCTTCATGAAGATCAGACTCCAACACCAGAATGCTTATCAGGAAATAATGCAGAAGAGATTCCAGCATCTGAAAATTCCAGAGACAATGTTGAAAGTGAGCACAGTGACAATGAGGATGATGCTGACACAGAGCATCTATGCAGAAAACCACCCACCAGAAACAGAAGACAGCCAAAGACTTTAACCTATGATTCTTTGGGTGAACCAAGACTTGTACCAAGAACCACAACAGCACATGCTATGGACTGTGGTAATATTTCATCTGTTTACCCTCAATGGTATTTGAGTCCAGAATACTTTGTTGGAGATTGCAGAGACTGGTAAACACAGAATAATATGTTTGAGTTTTAATGCCTTGAATTTTAGGACTTTCATGGACCTATGCAGTTAATGTTATTTTATGATGTTTTGATAAATGTATACTGATGTATATTTCATGGTTTATGAAGCACAAGTAATATTCCAATGGATGATGAAATTAGGAAGTGGAAAATAGTTGTCCGAAAGTGAAATTAGGATAACAGGTACAAGGACAAAGTGTTGTTCTAAGATTAAAGTAAGGGACAAGGAAACCCATATAGTGTCCCCTAGTTCACCATCATCCTTGAGTCTGATAAAAGTTTCTTTGCACACAAAGTTGTGATTAAAAAAAAAAGGGATTTGCAGACAAAACTTGCTGTATTAGCAAGTAGACCTTATTAGGAACTATGGCGCGCAATAGACCTGGTGAGAACCTGTGATTAAAGTAACATGGGAATAATTTATCACAGAGAGAGGATAATTCCTTTGGTAAACCCTTAATTCCCAAACAACTGTCAGACTCTAACAGAACAGTGTTCATGCATTTTGGAATATCAGATTTGCTTATGTTGGGGACAACATAAACTTTTGTGGGGGAGAGTGTAAAGTATGTATAAAAAAGGCACCCCCCAAAATAAATGCTTTCCAGTCAGTAATAAGTCCGTTTCATAAATGTATATAATCATAAAAGATCCATATTTGAAACCCTGGGATTTCTATAGAGAGGACACACAAGTTCTCCCCAGCATAGCTGTAGCACTTCCTGTGTTAGGGGGAACCACTTGTGCATTCTAGGTTGGTGGGGAGATTTTATGTAGTTACACTGACCCTGCCCTAATGGAAGAATGTCCTCCATCTCATTCCAGATTGTTGTTTGATCCTCAATAAACACCCAGCCTCTACTCACCCCTATCGCACTGTGGAGTTAATTCATCATATGTGTAACACAATGCCAAATCATGGTGCTGGAGACTAAACCCACACATACTGTCCGACAAATCCAGGCTCTCTGAGACCTCGGATGTTATCAAAGACTATTTCCACAGAAACAATCAGTCTGACACATCTAAATTAACAGTTTGGGAAGCACACAAACCTGTCCTCAGGGGTCACTTCATTCGCTTGGGGGCAAAATTGAAGAGGGAAAGGGAAGAAAGCATTAAACACCTATCCTCAACCATCCTTCTCCTGGAGAGACAACATAAACAATCCTTGGCCACACACACCCTTGCAGACCTAACATCAGCAAGGATAGCACTAAATAACATACTCAATGTCGAAGCTAAAAGGAAAATTTTGGCGGGGAAACGCATATTCTACGAGCTGGGAAATAAAAGCGGAAAATATTTGGCGAGGGCGTTGCGTATACAATCAAACCATTCCCACATTGCATCAGTACTTAATAAGAAACAAGAGAAAATATCCAAATCTAATGAGATTGCAGAGGAATTTAAACAGTATTATAGCTCCTTGTACAACCTCCCTCCCCAGTCATCGGACACCCCAGACCAAGACAATAGAACAAATAAGATCACACAATTCCTTCTAGATTACTGTAAACCCCTAGCCTTGTCCCAATCAGACATGGAGGAACTAGAAACCCCAATCTCAGAAGACGAATTCATCCTAGCAGTAAAAGCTTTGAAGACGGGCAAGGCGCCTGGGCCTGACGGGCTGACAGCTCAATACTATAAATCTTTTGGCCACTTACTAGCCCCAGCGCAGAGGCGGCCTTAGAGTATGTGGGGCCTGGGGCGAGTGTCATATGCGGGGCCTAGAGACACAAATATGCTGTGTGTATGAATGTATATATGTAATGGTTAACACTCTCGCATAGCAGCGCTGGGTCCACAGTGCGAATCCCAGCCAGGCCAACATCAGCAAGGAGTTTGTATGTTCCCCCCGCCTGCGTATGTTTCTGCTAGGTACTCTGGTTATGAATGATAGGATTACATTGTGAGCCCCTCTGAGGACAGTCAGTGACATGACTATGTACTCTGTAAAGTGCTGCAGAAGATGTCAGTGCTATATAAATACATAATAATAATATGGTAGGACATTATACTATGACTATGGTAGGATTAGATTGTGAGCTCCTCTGAGGACAGTAGGTGACATGGCAATGTACTCTGTAAAGTGCTGCAGAAGAGGTCAGTGCTATATAAATACATAATATTAATATGGTAGGACATTAGACAATGACTATGGCAGGATTCGATTGTGAGCTCCTCCGAGGACAGTCAGTGACATGACTATGTACTCTGTAATGTGCTGCAGGAGATGTCAGTGCTATATAAATACATAATAATAATATGATAGGACATTACACTATGACTATGGTAGGATTAGAGTGTGAGCTCCTCTGAGGACAGTCGGTGTCATGATTATGTATTCTGTAATGTGCTGCAGAAGAGGTCAGAGCTATATAAATATATAAAACCAATATAGTAGGACATTAGGCTGAATACATAATGTGGAAACATACGGTGGGAGACGCATTGAGGTGGGAACACAGAGATGCACAGAATGCAAGAAAAACATATGTGTTCATGTCAGTTTTCTTTAAAAAAAATTAAGAGCATTTTTACAATAACAGATTTGAATCAGACTATAGAGAATACTCAATAAAAGTGACATGATTGTCAGAAAATAAACCAGAATATTTGGGAGAAAAAGATCATTACTGCAGTTACTTACACAAGCTTCCTTTTCTCTCTGTGGAACCACTGCTCCCAGCAACTCCAGTCTGCACCACAGACACCTCACCTGCAGCACATCTTCTCCACTTTCATCCCCTCAGACTTCAATTCAGCAGCAGCACTCGCTTTCCTCCTTCCCTGTCACCAGCATGGGTGAGCCTGTTCCTCTCGCTGCTGTCTCTGAGGCTGGCTCCCCCCTGTCCTAGTCACGGCTGGCTGATCAGCTTCCTCCTCTGCCCTGCGCTTCAAGCTGCACACTTGGAATGTGTGTCAGGCAGCTTCCCATCATGATCTCCTGCCTCTCGCATCTCTCCCCTCGCTCTTCCCGCCATGCCACACTCAAAAGAGACGTCAGGTCAGCGTAAGCACGCTTGACGCTGACATCTGTGTAGAAGATTACACTGTAAGCCTGGGGAGGGAGGAGGAGGAGTTGCCGAACAGCACTCGTAGCTGTTCTAATTAAATGATGCACTTTGGCAGCCGCAGGAGTGACATCATATGATTCAGAAATCCGAGGCTCCTGCAGAGGGTGCGGGGCCTCTTCAGGTGCGGGGCCTGGGGCGGTTGCCCCACTTGCCCCCCCCCCAAAGGCCGGCTCTGCCCAGCGTTTGTCACAGCATTTAATGGTATTTCTCCTGAGACTGTCCCATCATCCCAGCTTCTAGAAGCACACATTTCCGTGATCCCGAAATCAGGCAAGGATCCACAACTTTGTACAAATTACAGACCAATTTCGCTCTTGAATCTAGATGCTAAACTATTAGCCAAAATTATAGCCAACAGACTTCTCCCCCACATACCGGGATATATTAACTTGGATCAGACAGGATTTTTACCTGGTAGAGAAGCTAAGGACAGTGTCATGAGAACCATTGGAATGATGTCCTACGCAAGGAAACACTCTATTCAAGCATTTATACTGTCTACCGACGCCGAGAAGGCGTTTGACAGGGTGGCGTGGGATTATATCCACGACACCCTGTCGCGCCTTGGCCTGGGTGCCTTTATGAGATTGTGGATAGGCTTGTTATACACTAACCCCTCAGCTAGAGTAAAAGCCAATGGAGTTTTATCAAATGCCTTCCAAATTACAAACGGGACTAGGCAGGGGTGTCCTCTATCCCCGCTGATATACATTCTAACTCTAGAACCCTTCCTAAATGCAGTAAGAGCGGACCCAAACATCAAAGGTATAAGGACAGGCCCTCAATATCAGGTAGTTGCAGCATTTGCTGACGACCTGCTCTTTTATTTGCAGGATCCCACCACTTCAATTCCTGCTCTCATGCATAAATTCAAAGAGTTTGGCCACTTGTCTAATTTAAAAATCAACTTTAACAAGTCACAAGCCCTTAAAGTTCCCCTGGATCCAACGATGGTCCAATTCTGTAAGGCCTCTTTTCCATTCTCCTGGCCCAATGCCTCCTTAAAATACCTGGGAATTAATGTCACTACTAACCTGTCCAATCTATTTACAGCCAACTTCGAACAGATTGCACATACGCTTAAGGCGGATTTATTAAGATGGGGTCAACAAAAAAGCTTGACATGGTTTGGCAGAATGGCCTCGATCAAAATGAACCTTCTACCTAGGTTCCTGTATATCAGTCAATGTTTGCCGATCGAACTACCGGCCCGATTTCTGAAAACATACCAAGCACAGATTAATGCTTTTATTTGGGGACATAAACCCCCCCGAATCAAACACGCTATTCTTTCTATACCCAAAGAGCTAGGAGGTGTGGGACCTCCGGACTTAACTAAATATCACCTGGCATCTCAAATGTGCAGAGTGGTAGAGTGGGCAAACATGACTTCCCCTAAACAATGGGTCACGATTGAACAAGAAACTGCCAACTGCGAGGCATGTACTTTAGGTTGGACTGACTCGACTCTTAGTAGTAGACGATTATGGCAGAACCCAATCATGATGGCTACAGTGCGGTCCATGAGACGCCTTCTCCCTAGCACTGGACTGTCCACCTATCCAGGCAAATTAACACCCCTGAGGGACAACCCCTCCTTTACACCATACAATGACATTCCATTCTTGAAAGAATGGGCTCCTGAAAGGTGCCCCAGAGTGATAGATTTTATTTCCAGGGGAAACATCAAATCCTATTCGGATATGGCACAATTAAACCCAGACATCCCATTATTAAGGTGGCAATACTTCCAAATCCGTCATTTTCTTTCCACCCTAAAAAACAAAAACACATGGAGCAAACCTCTCTCCTCTTTCGAAAACCTAGTATTAAGCACGGGCCCTCACAGACACCTAGTTTCACAACTCTATCAAATGCTCATGATAAAGGTAAACCTATCTACCCCTCAAACCATTTCTTTAAAGACCCCCACTTACATGACCTAATAAATGAAACACGGACTACCATGGCATTGGATTAATTTAGGCCAAAGCAGCCCATCTTTATTTAACCAAATTAACAATAACCCAAAATTGCAAAAACAACACAACCATCATACCCGTAAAATTCCTAACAGAGAGCTGGGGACAGGGGCCCGGAGGTACCACCTGGAACAAATTTTGTTTTCACACTTGAGTGACATGCAGCCTTGTAACCGGCCCACAGCCGCGCATCTCGGCTCGAGGACAGCTGCATGCCCCATAAAGTTACTCTCCTCCTGTCGAGGATCTCATCAAACCGGATTTGCCCCGCGACAAATCCAATAACCTACCTCCGGAGCCCCCTTATCCCCCTCCACCACGAAAGGGCATGAAACCTTATGCCCTTGAGGCCCCCAACCTCAAAGCTCTCTGAATCCCGTCCTCTAACCCCAAGGCCCAGAGATCCATCCCAATATCTGTGAGGTGTACCCCATCCCTCCTGAGAAACCAATGTCCTCCTCGAGCTCCACGTGCCTAATGGCCAACCCCCCATTTCTCACAAAATATCTTGCCACCTCCTTGTTAAGCTTTATCCTGGCTTTGTTCACCTTGCGCACGGAGATGGCCAGCCTCCAATATTCACGGGCAACTACGTCCGACCATACTATGACCATAGCTGGAAAAAGAGCACGTATTCTGAGGAAATCAAATTTGATTTCCTTGATGATTATCCTGGTGGATTTTGAGGCAAGATCATTGCCCCCTAAATGAAGCACCAAAACATCTGGGGCCCTCTCCAATCTGGCCATACTATGCAATTCTGGCAAAAGACTAGGCCACACCATACCTGGAAAGCCCCTCCAATGAATACGTACCTGGGCTCTCGGAAAGCCCAGCTGTCGGCCCTCCGGCCGAACATCCGCTCTCCTTGCGCCCCTACTAACATAGGAGTGCCCCACAATCCACACGATGGCTGGAGCATCTGCAACAAGAAAAAACAAACTAACAACAACTGATACACTCCAAACACCCCTAACCTATACCAAATGGGGCCTAAGGTACGACCTGTAACGCATGGAGTCCCACCGACCAATCCTCTTGATGACTTCTTCACCTAAACCCCAACGTGCCGCCTCGGTAGCCGCCCCAATTCTGAACGAGTGGGAGGCAAACTCCTGCTGAGGGAGCCCTAAGGATCCCAAACATTTTCGGAACACCGACACGAATTGGAAACGGGACAAAGGAATCCCATCCTGATGAGATAAAAACACCGGTGCCTGGCCGGGGCGAATCGCCTGGAAATCCATGACCTTGCCATACGGGCACATAGGTCCCCCAATAGGGAATAGTGTAATATCCCGCCCCTTGCCTGACTGGTCCGTTTTAGATCGCTGCAGATGGATCACTACTGAATCGCTGCGCACTGCTACGTGCTGCGCGAGAATGCCTCCCACTCCCAGCTTGCTGCGGCTCACCAACTCACCTATTCTAAATGCCCCGAAAAAGGCCAAAACAAACGCCGTAGAGAATAGGACATTCTCGTAGGGTGACACACACAGGTCCGGCAGCACCCTCAACAAACGTTCAAGCAACTGATACGTAACTGGGCGCCTAGAATCCCTTGTTACCGCCCCTTTTTTATAACCCCTCAACGCCTGCCGTACCCTAAAATCTTTGGTCGCGTCTGGCAGACCCCTGGCCTTAAACCAAAAGGCCATCGCCGCCATTTTCTTTGCTACCGCAGACACTGACACCCCATCCACAAAGTTCCTACCCAAAAAATACAGTAATAAGCACAGTCTGTCGTCGTCTGACTCACAACCCCCAGCTTGACTCATCAAAGCATCCCACGCGTTCCAGACCGCCGTGTATGCTGCCGCTGATGGCTCGGACAACGATCTCCCGATCATTCCAGACACCGCCCGAAGGGAATCTTCCACACCGCGGATGGGCAAGGAACCCCACGCTCTTCTGCCGCGGGAGCCGCCGCCCGGAACCTGTCCCACTGAAAGCGAGAAAGCGCATCAGCAATCACATTGTCAACCCCAGGCACATGAACTGCAAACACGTATGTGTTAAGGCGCAAACACTCTAACACCAACTGCCGTAGCAGACATATGACCGGAGGGGATGACGCCGAGCAATTATTGATCGCTGAAACCACCCCCATGTTATCGCAATGGATCCTAACTCGCTTGTTCGCCAGCTGCCCTCCCCATATTCGCAGCGCCACCACTATGGGGAATAATTCAAGTAACACCAGGTTAGTAGTGAAACCAGCCTCAATCCATGACGCATCCCAGGGGGCCACACACCATTGCCCCCCCAGGAAAACCCCAAAGCCTTGGGACCCCAACGCGTCGGTAAATAACTCCAAATCGGCATTACTTACCGTATCCTGCATCCAAACAGCCCTGCAATTGAACTCCTCAAGGAATGTCAGCCAAACCCGGAGATCCGCCCGAAGATCCGCCGTCATCCGAATCCTGTGATGTGGGACCACGACCCCTGCCGTCGCCAATGACAGGCGCCTGCAAAATATACGCCCCATGAGCATGATTCTGCATGCGAAGTTCAGTTTTCCCACCAATGACTGGACCTCCCTCAAAGTCATTTTCTTACTCTGAACTGCCAACGCAATGGCCCCTTTCAAATCATCCACCTTATCTTGCGGTAACCTACATTCCATAGATACCGTATCGATGGTGATGCCCAGGAATTTCAGTACCGTATCAGGCCCCTCCGTTTTTTCTTCTGCCAACGGGACCCCCAAACGGTTGCAAACATGCTTCATGGTTGCCAAGGCATATGCACAGTCCGGCGAATCTGCCGGACCCATAAACAGAAAATCATCCAGATAATGGATGACTGACTGCACGCCCGACACGTCCTTTACCGCCCATTCCAAAAACCCGCTAAACTTCTCAAAAAACGCACACGACACCGAACAACCCATGGGCAAGCATCTATCCACGAAATACTTACCTTTCCAAAAACACCCGAGCAACCGGAAGCTGGACGGGTGAACTGGCAACAGACGAAAAGCCGACTCAATGTCGGTTTTCGCCAAACACGCACCCTGCCCTAACCGTCTTACCCAACTAACTGCTGTGTCAAAAGAGGTATAGACAACCGACGCGTCATCACTTGACAGGCCATCATTCACGGAAGCGCCCCGTGGGAAAGACAGATGGTGAATCAAGCGAAATGACCCGGGCTCTTTCTTTGGCACCACCCCGAGGGGGGACACCACCAGACCAACTAAGGGACAGGTCTGAAAGGGGCCCGCTAACCGCCCCGCCTCCACCTCCTTAGCTATCTTCTTGTCCACAACTTCCGGACGCTCGTTTGCGGATTTTAAATTCTTAAACGGAGGGCTGCACTGCAACGAGCAGCTGCTTGGAATAACAAAACCCTCTTCAAAACCCGAACGTAAAAATTCAGCTATTTCTTGATTAGGAAACCTGCTTAGAAACCCCACCATCTCTGCCACCCTCACTGGCGTCATCCCTTTTATGCCCAGCATCTGCATGCTTGCCTCTCTTGAGTTTGTAACATCTTGCGGCCGTGTGCGAGCCCCCGCAATTGGAGCACTCATGCTTGAACCGGCATGATTGGCCAAAACGACAGGAACCGTCGTTATACTGCCAACACACGCCCTTCCCTTTGGTGGCCAGCTGACCACCTGCAGATGATCCGCTGGCCGTTGCCTGAAAGGATTGAGGACCTCTGGCTGGAATCATGAGACGCATCCAAAGAGTTATATCTTTGTGGTCCCAGCGCACCGCAGGGCGAACGGCTTTCTCTTGCCTAAACTGCTCATCGTAACGCAACCATGCGTTACCCCCATAGGACCGATGAGCCTCCCCTATGGAATCCATGTAACCGAAGAGCGCCGAGCAATGCTCAGGCTGCCTTTCCCCGATCACGCTCGCCAGAATTGAGAACGCCTGGAACCAATTCTGGAAAGTGCGCGGAATCAATCTGTACTGCCGTTCCTCCTCCCTCTTCTTCTCGTCCGGCTTACCTTTATCCAGGTTAAACTTCTCAAGGAGAAGTAATGAAAATATCTCCACATACTCCCCTCTCCATATCCTTTCTTTAACTTCCTGCTTTAGGTGGAAACCCAGGAGACCGTTAAAACACACATATAGCTCTGCAAAAGCCGCGTCTGCTAAACGCACCTGTCCCGCCCCGTCTGAACGCGCCACCTCGCTAGAGGACCCCTCCTGCTGCACCACAGTCTCCGCCTGTACCCCCACTAAACCCATAGCCGCCGGCGGCGCCACCTGAACCACCCCTTGCGCTAGCGGGACCCTGGCTTGAGACGCAACATCTACTTGAGATGCCGGCGGGCTCAGGACATTTGCCGACCCAGCCCCCACACCCCCCGACCCGGGTGCCCAAGCAGACCCCGGTGCCACTACCGCTCCTCCCACAACACTTGAGACTCCTGTACCTCCATCTGGTACCACCTGCCCCTGCCCTGGCTGCAGAGACCCCGCCACCCCAGTGCCTCCCGCTCCCCCAGGGGCTACCCCGCACATCCCCAACAACAATGTGGCTAAAGCCTTAACAGCAGCTATATTGGCCTCACCTGGCTGCTCCGGACGCAAGTCCCTGCCAGCCGTCACTCCGGATCCACTGGCGACGACCTCCTCCTCCTCGACCGCTGACTCAGCTTCGGAAGCGGAGCTGCCCCTGGCCGCCTGGCCACTGGGCCGCTGCTCCGGCTGTTGCCTCCTCACTCCTTGCTGGGACCTGGTTTTCTTCTTGGGCACAGCTGCCCGGCCTCCAGACTTGCTCTTCCTGGTGGAGCCCCTGCTCCCACTGTGACCCGACCGGGCCGCCGCGGTGTGTGGCGCGGCGCCCGCAGGGTGGTTGTCCTTCCGCTGGGCCCTTTTTGTCTGCCGCGCTGTACGGGGGCTGATGGCCTCCTGTCTTCTGGCCGCTGCGTCACTGCTGGCTGCCCCGCCCGACGGCCCTTCTCCTGGTGAGTCCTGACGGCGTTCAGGGTTCCTCTCGCCAGCCCCCCGCGTCCCATCTGACGCCTTCTTAGCAGGGGGAGGCGGAGGGTCTCGGTTGGGGCTCCCCGCTCGGCGCTGGGCTCTACCTGGAGGCTCAGGGCTGAGCCGGTCCGGTGGGCGGGACGTCCTTCTCTCCTCCACGTGCGGGGTCGGAGCGCTGGTCGCCGCAGCTGCACCTGGCTCCCCAGCCTCCCCCGTCATACTGGCTCCCATCGCCGACAGCTGCAGTTGGACCCAGGCCGGGCCGCGAGATGCAGCCTCCGACCTGATCCGTGCCACTAGCTCCTCTAAGGTGTCCATTCCGGGGTGCGGGCGCTCAGCTTCCAGCTTCTTTCCCTGAGCACTCACGGAAGCTGAATGACCCGCCCCCTTCTCCTTACCCAAGCACCCCTTCTTGCCGCGCGCCTAAACTCCGCCCCCCGCCCACCAGATTAACCCAATACTGCCGGGGCAACGGCTACCTTATCATGCCGTGCCCTACGCAGTCGCAAGCTCCGCTCCAGGCTCTCACTTTCTAGAGACGATACCAGACAAAATTAAATATCAGCTTGAATGGGAGAGGGACTTAGGTGTTTCAGTGGAGGAGGAGCAGTGGCAAAAAATCCTGACCATTAACCATAAGGGCTCACTGAATGTGAACACACAAGAATCAGGCTTTAAAATAATCTCTCGGTGGTACAGAACCCCAATTATACTGCATAAAATATTTCCAGCAGTTCCAGACACTTGCTGGAGATGCAATTCCAGCGTAGGTTCACTGCTTCACCTCTACTGGGACTGCCCCTCAATCACACATTACTGGAAATCAGTGCACACCTGGGTGGAAAAAATGTCATGCTCCAAAGTACACTTCTCTCCTAGCACGTTTCTGTTACACGACACCAAGGAGTCTCTGAAATCCTATAAGGGCTCTCTGGTCATGCACATGATTAATGCAGCAAGAATGCTGGTGGCGGCACATTGGAAGTCGACCACGCCACCTTCCGTCTCTGAGTGGGTCAGGAAGATGGACTCAATAGCCAAAATGGAAGAATTAATCCTTATGTCTCAAGATCGCTCTGAAAAATACTTTATTACCTGGTCTGTCTGGGTTGAGTTCCAGTTCTCAGATGAGTACAAACATATACTGTCATCATAAGTACAACCTAATGCGAATACCTTTCTTCTCCCAATCACTCACTTTTTCTTTTTCTCCCCTCTTCCTCTCCTCCTTTTCTTCTCTCTTCCCTCTACCTACTTATTCTCCTTCTTCCTAATTGGCGCAGGTGGGACCGGTCATCCCCTTACAGGTTAGCCGAAGAGAATAGCTATTCTATCCTCAATCTGTTTCTTTTTAGTATACGATATGAGGCTACAATACAAGGAATCTGAGTATTACATGTTTACTTGTCGTTACCTGGTTTAAACGATGGCTTCTGCGTAAGCTATGTGGCAGTTAATCTGTATGTTACTTTTCTTTAAATAAACGCTTAAACATTGGAAAAAAAAGTAATTGTATTGTTTAAGGCTGGTTTCCCAGTGGGACTTTAAAGTCCCACGTTACAGCAGCCAGTAACGCAGCCTAACTCACAGCACTGTAAAATCAATTGTGCTGCTCACAGTGCACACGTTGCGTTAGATAGTAACGCAACACGTTTAAACAAAGTGCTGCATGCTGTACGTTATACTGGGCTAAGCAGCGTTAGACTGCTTGCACATGCTCAGTAATGTTGGAGGAGGAGGTCTCCCCTCCTCCTCAGCAACCAGCCACATGGCTAATTCATATTCACTGCACTGCAGAGACTCATGGTAGGACTGTAGTGTTGTCCGGATCATGAACGAATCATTCATTTGATCCGGATCTTTTTTGTGAGTCGAATCATCCGGATCATCCCAAGAAATATTCGGTTCACAGTGGATGTCTGTCTGGAAGAAACAGGAACATACAGAATGTACAGTGCAGGGAAAGTCCTGTCCTGCTAGTCATTTCACCCAGTCTACTTCCCTAGTAAAATGATACAAATGATTCGGTTTAAAGATCCGGATCTTTTCAATGATCCAATTCAAATGATCCGAGTCCTTAAAAAGATCTGGACTTCCTATCACTAACCTGGAGCGGCTGCTTTGAGAGCTGCATAACGCAGCTCAATCTGACGTCCAACTTCAACACCACCATACGTTGCGTTAGGGGCACGTTATGCGACCATAACGTCCCCTAAAACGCAACGTCTTGGTGTGTAAGTAGCCTCAAAGGAAAAATACATATCCCTCTCACTTAGGACCCATTCACACTAGAAGCGCTTTACTGAGCGTGAATTGGAACGCAGCATGGGATGGATTGAAGCAGAAGGCTGCTAGGTAAGTTTAACCCTCCCCCGGAATTCATCCGTTGCGTTGCTCATCACTAGCTACAATTGAAAGTCACCTGTACTGCGCTCCACACGCTACCAGGAATGTCATCGCTAATAAGGGAAGAGATACCTGGGAGTTCGTACAATCCCGTGAGAGGACAGTGACAATACTTTTATTGGTGATTGCAAAGTGGAAGTAGTAACACTGCATCCTCTTTTGTTCTGCAGGCTGCTTATGTATACAGTACTGTATATCCAGCGCCGGTTCATTGTTCTTGTCTTACAAATGCATCAACTCACTTGCAACCACCCTGAAGAGAGCAGCTGACCATGGGTTTCATACTGACATATGATGCATGCACCGCCCACTATATCCAGAGTAAGCATCACGAAGGGGCCAAAAAACATGTTTACTATAACACAAGTTTTATTATATCATAGTTTACTATACCAGGTGTTGCTCCCATAGACTTATAATGGAGATTGGCCAGGACCCGGAGAGGTAGTTTACTATATCCAAATGTTTACTATATCAGAGTTTATTATAATGAGATTATACTGTACTGCTCTCTATGGGATGATTTTTTGAAGTCTTTTTAGCAGGTGCTGAAATTATTTATATCTAACCTCCGGTATAAAACATACAGCTGATTCCACTCGGCCATTATTTATCAAAAGTGAAGAAGCCATCATGAAGCCTGCAACCCACTAGGAGCGTTTTGTGATTTAAAGGGACTCAGAGCTGACAAATGAATAAGATTTTATACATACCTGGGGCATCCTCCAGCTCCATCTGCTTCAATCGCTCCCACGCCACCATCCTCCGCTAGCCGCAGCTTCGGGAACAGGGTTCTCTCAATGACGTCAGTTGGACCAGCTACGCAGGAGGAGTGCGCCCTCTACGTATCTCTCCAGCGGATGGTGGAGAGATACGCAAACAGCGCACTTCTCTTACGTTAGACTGGCTCCAACTGACGGAAGTGCGGGGACCCAGCTCCCAAAGCTGCAAGCAGCAGAAAACGGCGGCGTGGGAGCGATCCGAGCAGATGGGGCTGGAGGTTGCCCCAGGTATGTATAATATATTTTTCATTTGTCAGCTCTGGTACACTTTAACCACCCTGGCGTTCTATTTCCCCAGGATTTCTGTGCAAAAAGTGGTTTAATTAATTTCCAATAATTTTCAACCAATTTTTTTTTTTTTGCAATCATTTTTTTTTATATTGAATTCAATACAGGTTATTGTATTGAATTCAATTAAAAAAAAAGTGTTTGCTGCGAGATTTTGATGATGCTGTGTGACATTGGTGCCATCAACGCTGATCGACGGGGGACATGTGATCGCCAAGGGAGAAGCAAAATCCGCCAAGGGACATGGAAGAAGGCACTGGGGAAGCTATCAGAGGTACGCGGCGAGGGATCAGCATGCCAATGGTGAGTATAAGACCCAGATGTATAGCCAGATGTATTAGCCAGATGTACAGCCAGGTATAGTTAGCCAGATTCCAACAACCCACATTATAAGGTTGTAAACGAGTTTGATAGATGGTCCGCAGAAGCTGCGGACCATCTATCAAACTCGTTTACAACCTTATAATGTGGGTTGTTGGAATCTGGTAAGCCTTGCTTCTTTACCTTTTTGTTCGAAGATCCTGTATACCAGAAAATGACGAAAGCTGTATTACTATAGACCTGCGCTGACTATATATATTTATTGCTTGTGTGGACTTTTGGACATTGTCCTTCTCGGCTGCGGTCGCCTTCTGCCTTGGCGCTGACACTTGTTGTTTATTTAGGTATAGTTAGCCAGATGTGCAGCCAGGTGTAGTTGGCCAGATGTGCAGCCAGGTATAGTTAGTCAGATGTATTAGCCAGGAATAGTTAGTCAGATGTATTAGCCAGGAATAGTTAGTCAGATGTATTAGCCAGGTATAGTTAGTCAGATGTATTAGCCAGGTATATAGGGAGCAAGATGTTTGCTGGTGTATAGGAGACAGATGTGCAGCCAGGTGTATAGGAGACAGATGTGCAGCCAGGTGTATAGGAGACAGATGTGCAGCCAGGTGTATAGGAGACAGATGTGCAGCCAGGTGTATAGGAGACAGATGTGCAGCCAGGTGTATAGGAGACAGATGTGCAGCCAGGTGTGTAGGAGACAGATGTGCAGCCAGGTCTAGGGAGTCATATGTATAGGGAGCTAGGTTTGCGGGTGCCTCTGCCCCCCCCCCCAACCCCATTGCCCCCGATGCCCCCTAACTGTGGCCGGGTGTCCCTTCTGTGGGGGGAGGGGGGGCTCCGCTTCTGTGCTGGCTGGTAGTGGCCAGCGGGGATCCCCTCTGTGGGGGGGGGGGGAATCCCCATACTGTACATGTGGGTGGCCGGGTGGCCCTTCTGTGTGTGCATTTGGGGGGGCAGGTATCCCCTTCTATGGGGGCTAGTCGTGGTTGGTCGGGGACACCCCCTTCTGTGGTGGGGGGGAGGTGGGTGTCCCCATCTATGCGGGCTGTGGGTGGCCTCTCCCTCCTCTTCCCCCATCCCTCCCTCTCTGTCCTCCGTGCCCCCCCCCCCTCACCCCTGATCCTGTGTCGTCCCCCGTCCCTCCCCCCTGTAAGAAGCCCTGATCTACTCACCTGAGGGCTTTCTCTTGCGGCGGAAGCGGCACACTTCCTCCTCCATCGCGAAGTCTCGTGTTCTCTGTAATTACAGTACGCAGCTTGGTGACGTCACCAAGCTGCGTACTGTAATTACACACAGACCGGGACTTCGGCGATGGAGGAGGAGGGTGTCCATCGCGGCCGGCGCAGGAGAAAGCCCTCAGGTGAGTGAAGCAGGGCTTCTGACAGGGGGGAGACACGGGATCGGGGGGGGGGGGGGGGGAGACGACGACACAGGATCAGGGGTGAGGGGGGGGGGGGCACGGAGGACAGAGAGGGAGGGATGGGGGAAGAGGAGGGAGAGGCCACCCACAGCCCGCATAGATGGGGACACCCCCCCCCCCCCACAGGAGGGGGTGTCCCCGACTGACCACGACTAGCCCCCTTAGAAGGATGATACCCCCCCCCCCTCACACACAGAAGGGCCACCCAGCCACCCGCACGCACAGTACGGGGATTCCCCCCCCCCCCCCTAGCAGAGGGGATCCCCACCTGCCACTACCAGCCAGCACCCCCCCACAGAGGGGATCCCCACACCAGCCACCCGCTGGATCAGGAGGGGAATCTCTGCACAGCCCCGCACATTCTCTGCCCTGCCGGCTGCACAGGGATTCCCCAGGGTGGCTGGATGCTAGTTCTGTATGCTGTGGGTAGCACAGATCGCTACCCACAGCGTGCTGACAGGCATCCAGACATCCTGGGGAATGCCTCTGATGAGGGAAAAGTGCAGCCGGCGGGGAAGAGAAACAAGAAATCTCTCTGGCGGTATTGACGAGCTCAGCTCGTCAATACCGCTTTCAGCAAGTTTTTCCTGGACGAGCTGAGCTCGTCAATACCGCCAGGGTGGTTAAAAAGCTCTTGCTAATCTATTGCTATGGGTGTGATCCCACTTAAGCAATGTGATTTTATAAAAATCCCTCGTAGCATTGCATTAGCAAGAGCTTTTCCAAATCACTAGCACTTAGAAAAGGCTGCTAGTGGGCTTGAACCCTGAGTGAAAATCTAAGTAGCTTTTAGAACCACCTTTAGCAAAAATAACTTGGAAGTAATCTTTTTCTATATCAGCCTCTAAAGGAAACCTAAAATGAGAGGTATATAGAGGCTGCCATTTCTATCCCTGTAGATACATACCTGGGTCTTCCTCCAGTCCTCTTCGGCTGATCACTCCCTTCCCATCCTGCTGTGCTGCCTGGATCCTCCGCAATTCAGACCCAAAAGTCCTTTAGGTGGGGCCAGTCGGTGCAGTCTGACTACATGCGCTTCCCTCATTGTGCTCTAGTGGCCGGGAACTTTCTGCATCTGCACAGTTGTAAAGTTTTAAAAATCACTCATGCGCCTATATATACCATCACATATACAGTTTTATTCAATTCATAAATTCAAATTCATACACTAGCCAACTTTCTCAGTCCCACCTCCCTATGGTAAACAGTCTGGCACACGCCACAACATATACCTATAGATTGATTCGCTGAGTAAACTTCGTTTTCTAGCATAAAATTGCACCAATCCCTATAGCACCTTTCCAATGTTAAAAAGTGTTTTTGCACCTTAAAAATGGCAATAATAGCCTTTCTTGTTCAAAAATCAATAAAATAAAAATAAAAATAACATCCTGTGAGCTCACAAAGGTATAATTCATAAATCCAACAGGAAAAAGTTCATGTTAAATAGCTTGGATCTCGTCTTGCAAAGCTTTAGGCATACAATTTCATATACATCCACCAGGAGTAAAGTGGCTAATTCCGCATTCCTTGGTATGCAAATTAGATCTTGCAGGATTTTGTATAAGCAGATTGCATTTGCACAGACCTCTAGAAACAAATAGCGTCCTGCAGAACTTTACAAAAGCAGAACTTTTCAAAAACAGATAATGTCCTGGCTAATTCCGCATTCCTTGGTATGCAAATTAGATCTTGCAGGATTTTATATAGGCAGATTGCATTTGCACAGACCTCTAGAAACAAATAGCGTCCTGCAGAACTTTATAAAAGCAGAACTTTTCAAAAACAGATAACGTCCTGCAGACTTTTCAAACTTCCATTTCTTTGCATAACATTCAAGCAAAATAGCGTGCTGCGGGTCCAAAGGACAGTTCAAATAACTCACGCAGCTTAAGGGGTAGATAACTGATTCCTTTATGCTTACGGTTCCGCTATGTCTTCTGGCAGCATGAGCCCCGGCCGGTGGCTCCCGTGTTAACCTGACGTCTGCCGCGGATGTTAAGCACTTTGCTGAAAAATCGTTCCTCAGATTCAATCTGGAACTGTAGAGGTGACGTCACCACTCCGACAACCCAATGCCGACTAGTTTCGGTAGGATACGCCTACCTTCCTCAGGGCGTGTTCTCGTTTGCTTCTCAGCTCTTTTTATGTCATAGCTCCACCCCTGTCTCTATGCTATTTGCTACAAATGCCTGCAGTGTGTTTTTCTCCATAGATCTGCATGAAAACATATAAGAACATTCCTTATGTAAAAGCGAACAGTTCCACATCTAAATTCAATCCCAGCGGAGCCAAACTGTTCAATATATAAATCCAATTGGTTTCTTTTCTTGACATGTTTTGAATAAAGTCTCCTCCCCTCCAATCTTTCTCGACAGTTTGAATTGCATAGAATCTAAAAGTCTGCAGGCTTCCCCCATGACATTCCCAGAAATGTTTGCTTAGTGGCAATTTTTTATTTCTTTTTTTAATACTGTTCACATGCTCTCCAATTCTAGATGAGAGTTTCCTTTTTGTTCTTCCCACGTATTGCTTATTGCAACCGCATTCTATGATATATATTACACCTTTGCTGTTACAGTTTAAATTACCATAAATATCAAATTCTTCCTGGGTCACTGCTGATCTAAATTGTTTTATTGGTGCATTGTACTTGGTGCTTTTGCATGGAACACAAAAACCACACCTCCTAAAAGACCCTTTCTGTTTCTTTACTCTCTTGGTTTCAACAACAGTTGGTGCAATCATATTTTTCAGATTATTTGCTTTACAAAATGTAAACCTTGGTTTTTCGGTTAAAATCCCATTTAGGGTCCTATCCTGTTGGAGAATACCCCAATATTTATCCACCACCCTCTTGATATCTCTAGACTGTTGGTTATATTGCATTTTAATGCTTAAAGAGTAACTGTCAGGCTGCAGAAGCTAATTTAAACCTCTAGTCTCCTGTGTTAAACAGTTTAGAAGGAAGCCAAAAAGACATTACTGAAGATAAAGATCTCTCTTACCTTTGATGTGTGCTTATCAGCAAAGCTTAGACCTAAGCAGGACTCAAGCCGCATAACATACTGCAAAGCATTCTGGGGCCCTCCCCTCGGCTGCTAAGGAGAAGACGGGATCAAGTTTCAGCAGCTTCTAAAACTCAGTCCAGCCACAGCACAGATAAATCTCGGGGCAGCGTACACTGCAGGAGTCCGCTATTGTTCCTAGCCACATGGCTCATTAATATTCACTGCAAACTAGTGTTATTCTGTATGAGCTGTTCTGTGATCAGAAGCAGGCAGGACATGACGACACATTTGGCTTCACAAACATGGAACCTGCCATGAGCTGTCAGGAGCATCATTCTCTGCATATACTATATACAAATTCTGTGAAATCCAAACGTGGACAGTGAAATGCATATGTAATGTAAGTACAGCCAATCTTTAGCTACTGATATATGTGTTTATTTTCTCTGAGACCCTATACCTAACAGCTCCTCTTTAATGGTGGAGTCAAATCTTTTTTCCTTCTGCTTTCTAGTACCCTTTCTCTAGGACAATTTCTTACTTCCTTTAAGGCATGTTCAACTAGTTCTTCCTCATACTTTTTTTTCTAAAAACCTATCCTTTAAGATGTCTGCCTGCAAATCGAAGTCCTCTAGGTCGGTACAATTCCGCCTAATACGAGTGAATTGATTCTTTGGAATGTTCGTTAGCCATTTCAACATGTGACAGCTGTCCATAAAAATATAACTATTAGTATCCACCTTCTTAAAAAATGTCTTTGTTTTGATTCCCCCTTCTTGAATAAAAATAGTTAAATCTAAAAAATTAACCTGGTTGGTACTAAATTCACTCGTAAAGACCAAATTGTACTCACTCTTTACGTTTAACCAATCTAAAAATATACGCAACTTGTCCTCACCTCCCCTCCAAATAAAAAACGTATCGTCTATGAACCTCCGCCACAGGACGAGGTCCGCCCCACGGGCCCCTCAGGACAAACTCCTCCCAATAGGCCATATACAGATTGGCGAACCCCGGACGCTATTTGTTTCTAGAGGTCTGTGCAAATGCAATCTGCCTGTATAAAATCCTGCAAGATCTAATTTGCATACCAAGGAATGCGGAATTAGCCAGGACATTATCTGTTTTTGAAAAGTTCTGCTTTTGTAAAGTTCTGCAGGACGCTATTTGTTTCTAGAGGTCTGTGCAAATGCAATCTGCTTATACAAAATCCTGCAAGATCTAATTTGCATACCAAGGAATGCGGAATTAGCCACTTTACTCCTGGTGGATGTATATGAAATTGTATGCCTAAAGCTTTGCAAGACGAGATCCAAGCTATTTAACATGAACTTTTTCCTGTTGGATTTATGAATTATACCTTTGTGAGCTCACAGGACGTTATTTTTATTTTTATTTTATTGATTTTTAAACAAGAAAGGCTATTATTGCCATTTTTAAGGTGCAAAAACACTTTTTAACATTGGAAAGGTGCTATAGGGATTGGTGCAATTTTATGCTAGAAAACAAAGTTTACTCAGCGAATCAATCTATAGGTATATGTTGTGGCGTGTGCCAGACTGTTTACCATAGGGAGGTGGGACTGAGAAAGTTGGCTAGTGTTTGCTTGCATATTAATGTAATATATATGAATTTGAATTTATGAATTGAATAAAACTGTATATGTGATGGTATATATAGGCGCATGAGTGATTTTTAAAACTTTATGAATGCTTGAATGGTGGGGGTGTGAGTAACCCTATTTATCACTGACTGCAGCCAATTGAATTCATTTTATATTGAGTGGGCGCAAATCTACCTGTTTACATTTTTTAGTTTTATCTGCACAGTTGTACTGCACAGGTGCAAGATGCTCCTGGTATTTGGGGGGGCAGGGGACATGCGCAGTACGCCTCAGACCAAATGCTTTTCCAGGTGGAATTGTGGAGCATCCAGGCGGCGCAGGAGGATGGCGAGGTGCCATCAGCCTGGAGGATGCTCAAAGTATGTACAATTTTTTTTAAAACCATCTGTCCCCTGACTTATGTTCCCTTAAAAAATAACATTTGGTCTAAGGTCACTGTTTTTGAAGATCGTCGATCAGCACAATAGACAGGCTAGTAACATGTTTTGCTTAAATAAACATCATAAAAAATCTTTCAGAATTAAAATGTGTGTACATATAGTGGGGTACATGTGTCCCAGAGTAAAATACAATGTAAATCTCTGTTTTGTTTTCTATGTGGCTGTCATTAATCTTATAGCGAGGCCGAGGAACCTCTTACTGAGAGGCTTTGGACTACTCCAAAAGCACAGCCTGAACACTATAAGGCTAGAAACCCACTAGGAGAGCTTTTCTGAGCGCTTTGTGATTTGAAAAGCTCTAGCTAATGTAATGCTATGGGTGTGATCCCACTTGAGTGATGTGATTTTTTAAAAATCCCCCATAGCATTGCATTACCAAGAGCTTTTTCAAATCACTCACGCTTACAAAGCGCTCCCAATGGGTTTCTGGCTTTATAGTGTGACTCAAGTGGGGTTACCAATGTTGCCATTCAGGTGCATTTAGGCCTTTTTCACAGTGGGACGTTACGTTTGATGCGACGTTAAAGGGACTCCGAGCACAAAAAAAAAAAGAAAGTTGTACTCACCATGGGCTTTCTCCAGCCCAGTGCTGGTCGGGAGGTCCCACGCCGGCGTCCTGGCTCCTCTCCTTCTCCCCGCTCCGGAATGGCTGGCAGGCCGCAGCCCGGGCGACACTCTCCCGAGTGTCGGGCTTCTTCTTCCGCATATGACGCGGATTACGTCACACGCCGGCCGCCTCGCGTCATCATGGCGGCCGGCGTGAAAGTACTGCGCATGCGCGCTTTGTTCGCGCATGCGCAGTACTTTCACGCCGGCCGCCATGATGACGCGAGGCGGCCGGCGTGTGACGTAATCCGCGTCATATGCGGAAGAAGAAGCCCGACACTCGGGAGAGTGTCGCCCGGGCTGCGGCCTGCCAGCCATTCCGGAGCGGGGAGAAGGAGAGGAGCCAGGACGCCGGCGTGGGACCTCCCGACCAGCACTGGGCTGGAGAAAGCCCATGGTGAGTACAACTTTCTTTTTTTTTTTGTGCTCGGAGTCCCTTTAAAGTCACACAACATGCCCCTAACACAGCGCATGTAGGTTATGAAATTAGACGTTATTTTGCACTGCGTTATGTGTCTCTTGGTGCGCCGTTTTCATTGCATACTGATGGAACGAAAACAGCGCATGAATTACATTTAAAAAAAAAAAAAAAAACATTACTGAGCGTGTGCAACACACATAACGCAGCAAATTTATTGCTAAACGCACAGCATGCAGCACTTTATAAATATTACTACACGTTACACACAACGCAACGTGTGCACTGTGAATGTCGCACAGACTTTGTATTGCTGTGTGTTCGTCTGCGTTATAAATTTTTATAAGGTGCGACTTTAACGTCCTACTGTGAAAGAGGCCTTAAAGCAGACCCAAACCAAACATTTTTTTTTATTAAAAATATTTAGTTGCACCACTCTGACACATACAAAGATAAATAAACACTCCTTCAAACCTATGATCATTTTAGTGCATGCTTTTCAGCCTTCTCTTTTCACAACTAGGGTTATACAGGTGGCAGCCATTAGCAATTCCTCCATTGCCGGACACCATCTACTCCACCAGTTTGCCGGATTTTTTCCCGGCAATTTGAAAGGAAGGTAGGGGTTCCTCCAATAAATGTAAAATATTTTATATTTGTCATCATGCAGCTGAAAAAAGGCTGCTATTTATTATTATAATTTAAAACATAGATTTTATTTCTGAAATCTTGTATTTTTAATTTGGGTCCACTTTAAGTTGGCTGGGTGGCTGGATAGCGTAATGGTTAAGGTCTCTGCCTCTGACACGGGAGACCAGGGTTCAAATTTCGGCTCTGCCTGATTAGTAAGCCAGCACCTATTCAGCAGGAGACCTTAGGCAAGTCTCCCTAACACTGCTACTGCCTATAGAGCACGTCCTAGTGGCTGCAGCTCTGGCACTTTGAGTTCCGCCACAGTGGCGTCCCTACCATAGGCGCACCGGGTGACAGACACCCAGGGGGGTGTCACCACCACCCCCCACAGCAGCACAGCAGGAGGGTGAAAGCAGCGCTAGAAGGAGGGGCTGTGGAGGCAGCGGTGGGGAGGGGGGAAATATCCCTCCCCTCTCTCACCTGGCACCCCTCCTTCTGCCTTTCTCCCCCTCCATAGATAACTTTCGGGAAGTGCAGGGGCGGCCGGAGGCGTGCTGAGACTTACTCACCTAATGTCCGCGTTCCAAGCGTGGAGCGCAGCATCATGTCGTCACAGGTCTCTGTCTTCAATGCCGCCCACTGTGCTTACTGATTAGCGGAAGCACAGTGGGCGGCATCGAAGGCGGAGATCTGTGATGACATGGCGCTGCCACGCTTGGATCGCGGAAATGAGGTGAGTAAGTTTCAGCACGCCTCCGGCCGCCCCTGCACTTCCCGACAGTTAGCTATGGAGGGGGAGAGAGGCAGAAGGAGGGGTGCCAGGTGAGGGAGGGGGGGATATTTCCCCCCTCCCCACCGCTGCCTCCACAGCGCTGCTTTCACCCTCCTGGGGCATTTATACTGGGGGCAACTAAACTAGCTATACTGGGGCAACTAAACTAGCTATACTTACTGGGGGCAACTATACTAGCTATACTGGCTGGGGCAACTATACTGGCTGGGGGCAACTATACTAGCTATACTGGCTGGGGGCAACTAAACTAGCTATACTGGCGGGGGGCAACTAAACTAGCTATACTTACTGGGGGCAACTATACTGGCTGGGGGCAACTATACTAGCTATACTTACTGGGGGCAACTAAACTAGCTATACTTACTGGCGGCAACTAAACTAGCTATACTTACTGGGGGCAACTAAACTAGCTATACTGGCGGGGGGCAACTATACTGGCGGTAGGCAACTATACTGGCTGGGGGCAACTATACTAGCTATACTGGCTGGGGGAAACTATACTAGCTATACTGGCGGGGGCAACTATACTAGCTATACTTACTGGGGGCAACTAAACTAGCTATACTTACTGGGGGCAACTAAACTAGCTATACTTACTGGGGGCAACTAAACTAGCTATACTGGCTGGGGGCAACTATACTAGCTATACTGGCTGGGGGCAACTATACTAGCTATACTGGGGGCAACTATACTAGCTATACTGGGGGCAACTATACTAGCTATACTGGGGGCCACTATACTGGCTATACTGGGGGCCACTATACTGGCTATACTGGGGCCCACTATACTAGCTATACTGTGGACCACTATATTACCTATACTGGGGGCCACTATACTAGCTGTACTGGGGACTACAATACTACCTACACTGGCTCCTGGCGCTACCTAAACTAGGGGGCACCTCTCACTACGTAAACTATCTAGGCCAGCCAGCCCAACATCACCACCAGCCAACCAGCCCAGAATCACTGGCAAAAAGGCCACAGCATCACCCCCAGTCAGGCCAGCATTTACTTCAACCAGCCAGGCACAGCCCAGCATCACCGCCAGCCAGCCAGCCCAGCCACAGCATTACCGCCAGCCAGCCAGCCCAGCCACAGCATCACCGCCAGTCAGGCCACAGCATCACCGCCAGCCAGGCCACAGCATCACCACCAGCCAGGCCACAGCATCACTGCCAGGCCTTTCAGTCCACACATCATCCCCAATCCAGCCAAAAACAGTATTGCCAGCCAGGCACAGCAGCCAGTAGAGGAGAACTCAGAAGCCAGGTGAGAGGTGTCTACCATATTAAGGGGGCATTCTGCCCATTTATGTAAATGCTGTCTATTTATGTGCCTCATGACTGCTGAATTTGTCTTGTTGGGGGCCTCATGGTTACTGGATTTGTCTTGTTGGTGGCCTCATGATTGCTGAATTTGTCTTGTTGGTGGCCTCATGATTGCTGAATTTGTCTTGTTGGTGGCCTCATGATTTGTTGGGTGCCTCAAGATTTCTGAATTTGTCTTGTTGGGGGCCTCATGATTGCTGAATTTGTCTTGTTGGGAGCCTCATGATTGCTAACTGTGAGACTATGGGAAAAGCTGAATCATAATCATATGAGACAATAGCCTTAAACCTACTTGTTTAGCCTTTTAAAACAGAAAATTAAAACTTTCTAAAATAATACATTTTTAGGAGTAGGATGGATGGGTTGTTTATCTTCACAGTTTATTTTCAACTTGGATTTTCCATAATGTTCACGTATGAGTTAAAATGTTTGTATTTAGTTTAAATTGCTGTTGGCGCTTTGCGATAGATAGGTGACTTTTGGGTTGCAGTTTGGGCACTCGGCCTCCAAAAGGTTCGCCACCACTGTCCTAATCTAATGTCCCACCATTGCTAAGTTCATGTAAATTTGTCTCCACCTGTGACCACACCCACATTTTGGTCCATGACCACACCCATTTTTCAGTGCAGCCGCACAATGTAGCCCCATTTTTCGGCCAAGTGCGCCGCACGTTGTCTTCCTGATTGGGGGGGAGGGGGGGGGGGGGGGTGTGTGTCTGTGGATAATCAGCACCGGGTGCCAAATACCCTAGGTACACCACTGTTCCGCCAGGAGAAAAGCGCAATATAAGTGTTCGTCTTTGTCTTTAAGTTACAGCCAAACGGCTCTCCTGGCCGGTGCTCCAACGAATTAACCTACACCGTTTAGCTAACCTATAGACTTTACTATCCCCTCCCCTTCCCTAACCCTCCTGCTATGCATTTGTCACTGGATGTAGGAAGATTTGACGGGTAGGTTATTTCGTCGGCACACCTGCACACAACAGCAGAGAGTACTGGAAAATGTACATAATCCAGTAAACCTATGGTCAGTTCACCCTAGACGTGAGCACTGCATTGCATTTACAGCAATGTTCATGTCTCCACTACAGGGTCCATTATCTGCTCAAAGCAAAATTCTGCTATTCATGAAATAAATAGCAACACAATCCATTGTCTGGACAAATATGCATGTGCAGCAGGACAAAAATGTAACTGGCCCAGTGGAAATCACACACACACACACTTTCCTAATTTTTTGGGGGGGAAAACAGCCCATCCTGAACTTTGACACAGCCAGCAAATGAGGTGAAGGGATTTGCAAAAAAAAGGACAGCCAGATCTGTACCCCATATAGTATTAGGCAGGCAGAGGAGCCTCTTCAGTATAGGTAAATAATGGTAGTTATCCCAGTATAGGTAATGTGTGGTAGTTCTCCAAGTATATGTAGCCAAAGGTGTTTATCCCTCCCACCAGTATAGGTAAGGTAAGGTCAGGGCCAATGCTACCATAGAGGCAAAGGAGGCAGCTGCCCCAGGGCCCCAGAGCTTGTAGGGGCCCCCAGTGGCTACAAGAGGAAAAAAAAATTTGAAAATCGACCTTATAGTTTTTGAGAAAATCGATTTTAAAGTTTCAAAGGAAAAAAATACACTGTAACAATTGTGGAATTCTCTCCGTGATCAGCGCACAAGGCGTGCGCTGACACTGCGGAAATCCTCCACAAGCGTATAATTTGAGGAAACCCAGCAGAAGGTGCAATGCACCTGTAGAGGGAAATTCCTGTAGGCAGGTGGAGCTGTGGAGTGCAGAGGAACAGCTCCTCTGCCCTACCACACACGCAAGACAGGAATTGTACGAAGGGAAGAAACGCAATCGCAAGAGAGGCGATTGAGAATGAGCACAGAGACAGATTGTAAGTGTGTGCACCAAACTAGTCGCCAACCCACGACGGTGCACACACTACAGCAGATATGAAGCAGGAACGCGATCGCGAGAGGTGTGATCGCCAGAGGTGACACAAGGCTACAGCAAGACAGAGCACGAGAGTAGCAAAGGCACAGCAAATCATACAATGAGGAGATACGGAAAATAACAAATGCTAGCTAAACGCGAACACCGCACTCATTCGCAACAGTGCACGCATTTATGCGCAGTCTCCACATGATAAGCACAATAGAGACAAACACGCCTAACTAACCACCGACAGACAAACATAAAACAGAGGACGCGAGCGCTTGCTTAACGGTTACCTCACCGAGCCTCCAGCAAGCGTTCATAGCAGACAAGGCAGACACACGAAAACATGAACAAGTGAAAGATAGGATCCACAGCACTAGCGAAAGTGGCTAGTGCGATCCAGGAAGACAGAGCAGAAGGATCCACAGGGCTAGCGCAAGATGCTAGTGCGATCCAGGGAGACAGAGAGATGGAGATCAGACGGATCCGCAGCACTAGCGCAAGAGGCCAGTGCGATCCAGGGAGACAGAGAGATGGAGATCAGACGGATCCACAGCACTAGCGAAAAGAGGCCAGTGCGATCCAGGGAGACAGAGAGACGGAGATCAGACGGATCCACAGCACTAGCGCTAGGCGAGTGCGATCCAGGCAAGACAGATAGAGAAGATAGCTGGTAGCAACTGCTGCTTCAGCTATACTCCAAGAACAAAGATCAGAACGACTTCCTGTCGACCACCGCAGGGACAGGACAATCGCAACAGACAGACAAAACAGATATGCAATCCTAACTGCACTAGGGAAACCTGCCAAGTGCAGTCCCAGGAATTACTCTAAACTAATATTCAAACAATGAGCAAGGCTGACACTCTCCAGAGTGTTTCACATGATGAATCCTTATGACCAGCGAAGGTCTGTGATATCACATGGTATATATAGAGCAGGCCTACAAGGGATGTGGCTAGGCAATTTGCATGACAAACGTATGCAAATTCTTCAGCAGCAGCAAGCTGAAAAACTGACAAAAGGTCTCTCTTCCAGAGACCTGCAGAATGCAGACCTGAACAATGGTCAAAAAACTGCCTGCCTGCACAGGCAGCTGAGCAGATCATTACATACACATTTAAAAACCAGCCTACTTTAATGGTTAATAGCAAATCCACCTTAAATTCTAGAAACCCTAAATTTGCAGGATATGTTAAGGAGATCATTGGGAATAAGAGGAAAAAACAATTTTTCAAAAAGACCTTATAGTTTTTGAGAAAATCGATTTTAAAATTTCAAAGGAAAAAAAATACACATTTAAAAACCAGCCGCCTTTGATAGTTAATAGCAAATCCACCTTAATTTCTAGAAACCCTAAATTTGCTGGATATGTTAAGGAGATCATTGGACATAAGAAGAAAAAACAATTTTTCAAAAAGACCTTATAGTTTTTGAGAAAATCGATTTTAAAGTTTCAAAGGAAAAAAGTATACTTTTAAATGCGGTAAATGTCACTTTTAGTACCTAACGGTAGTGTAATTTTACATGTATCAAAAGAAAGAGCAATAAATTTCCTGACTGGGTTTCCAGGGGGTCTATACGCAGCCGCAGCGCTTTGGCCAGGGATCGCTATACAGCCACAATATGGCTGTATGAAGATCCCTGGCATTTTTTTCCTATTTTCCCAATTTTTTTTTGTGTGGGATTTTTTTTTTTTAATTATGTGGGGTCCCCCCTCCTGAAAGTTTGTAACCCCTTGTCCCCCATGCAGGCTGGGGTAGGCAGAATGTGGAGCTCTGACCGATTGGGGCTTCAAACCCTGACTATAGGCTGCAAAAAAGGTCCCTTAATGCCAATTTTTGCTTCGGGGTATCTGTTGGGGGGGGGCGGTTTATTTTGCCCTGGGGCCCCATTGTTGCTTAATCCGGCCCTGGGTAAGGTAAGTTGTAGTACCTCATTGTATAGGTAGCCAGAGGTATCTTCCCAGGAATTAGAGATGCCCCCATGCAAAGCGTGAGCATAATGGAGTGGTACCTTTCCAGGTTCCAGCAATAAGATGAAGTGAAGATGAAATGGTTTACTGAAAATAAGCACAGATGGCTGCTCTCATCCAACTGCTATTTAGTAGACCTTTTAGCAGTCTACACTACGATCCAGTTTGCATATGTGTATCAGCGCCAAGGAAACAAAGTGGCCGCTGCTGAGAGAAGAACAATGTCCAGAGTTCACAAACAGGTAAATTATATATGATCAGCTCGTCTTCTGTTTTTGGACTCTGCGCTAATCATATACAGGATCTTCTCAAAAAATTAGCATATTGTGATAAAGTTCATTATTTTATGTAATGTACTGATAAACATTAGACTTTCATATATTTTAGATTCATTACACACAACTGAAATAGTTCCAAGCCTTTTATTGTTTTAATATTGATGATTTTGGCATACAGCTCATGAAAACCCAAATGTCCTATCTCAAAAAATTAGCATATTTCATCCGACCAATAAACTAAAAGTGTTTTTAAAATAAAACAAGTCAACCTTCAAATAATTATGTTCAGTTATGCACTCAATACTTGGTTAAGAATCCTTTTGCAGAAATGACTTCTTCAATGCGGTGTGGCATGGAGGCAACCAGCCTGTGGCACTGCTCAGGTGTTATGGAGGCCCAGGATGCTTCGATAGCGGCCTTAAAGGGAAGGTTCAGGGAGGGTGGTTAAAAAATAAAAATCAATTTCCACTTACCTGGGGCTTCCTCCAGCCCGTGGCAGGCAGGAGGTGCCCTCACCGCCGCTCCGCGGGCTCCCGGTGGCCGACCCGACCTGGCCAGGCCGGCTGCCAGGTCGGGCTCCTCTGTGCTCCAAGGCCCGGCACTTCTGCGTCCCACGCCGGCGCGCTGACGTCAGCGCAGTACAGCCCGGAGGATGTCCGATGACGTCAGCGCGCCGGCGTGGGACGCAGAAGTGCCGGGCCTTGGAGCACAGAAGAGCCCGACCTGGCAGCCGGCCTGGCCAGGTCGGGTCGGCCACCGGAGACCACCGGGAGCCCGCGGAGCGGCGGCGAGGGCACCTCCTGCCTGCCACGGGCTGGAGGAAGCCCCAGGTAAGTTGAAATTGATTTTTATTTTTTAACCACCCTCCCTGAACCTTCCCTTTAAAGAGACTCTGTACCAAAAATTACAACGTTTTTTCTACCATCCTACAAGTTCCTAAAGCTGTTCTAATGTGCTCTGGCTTACTGCAGCACTTTCTACTATCACTGTCTCTGTGATAAATCAATGTATCTTTCCCCTGTCAGACTTGTCGGCCTGTGTCTGGAAGGCTGCCAACTGTTCCGTGCTGGTCTGTTTATGCAGTCTCCAGGCCCCTCTATGCACACTCCAGTGTGTGTGTTATTTACATAAGCCAGCAGTGTCTCTGCTATCTTATCAGTGATAGAAGAGAGCTGGATAAAAATCCTCCTCTGTTAGGCTGTGAAAGTAGCTGGCTGACACATACTGAGGAATTACAAACATAGGCACAGGCAGAGCTGTCTGCAGGAAGCCTGTCACTTCAGTGGATGAGAGCTGCAGGGGACAGAAGGTAAACACACAAATGATCTTTTGAGATTCAAAAGGAAAGCTGTATACAGCCTGCTTGTGTATGGATGTATTTTCTATGTGTGGACATGCTGTACATCAATCTACTTCCTGTTTTGGTGACCATTTTGTTTGTTTATAAACAAACTTTTTAAAACAGTTTTTGACTACTTTTAATGCGGTGGAGAACTGCGAAATTGTGACAGAGGGTAATAGGAGATGTCCCCTAACACACTGGTATGTTTACTTTTGTGCGATTTTAACAATACAGATTCTCTTTAAGCTCATCCAGAGTGTTGGGTCTTGCGTCTCTCAACTTTCTCTTCACAATATCCCACAGATTCTCTATGGGGTTTAGGTCAGGACAGTTGGCAGGCCAATTGAGCACAGTAATACCATGGTCAGTAAACCATTTACTAGTGGTTTTGGCACTGTGAGCTGCTGAAAAGCTTTATGGAGATGAAGATTTCATTTTTCAGCATGACCTGGCACCTGTTAACAGTGCCAAAACCACTGGTAAATGGTTTACCGACCATGGTATTACTGTGCTCAATTGGCCTGCCAACTCTCCTGACCTGAACCCCATAGAGAATCTGTGGGATATTGTGAAGAGAAAGTTGAGAGACGCAAGACCCAACACTCTGGATGAGCTTAAGGCGCTATCGAAGCATCCTGGGCCTCCATAACACCTGAGCAGTGCCACAGGCTGGTTGCCTCCATGCCACGCCGCATTGAAGCAGTCATTTCTGCAAAAGTATTCCCAACCAAGTATTGAGTGCATAACTGAACATAATTATTTGAAGGTTGACTTTTTTTGTTTTAAAACACTTTTATTTTATTGTTCGGATAAAATATGCAAATTTTTTGAGATAGCAAATTTGGGTTTTCATGAGCTGTATGCCAAAATCATCAATATTAAAACAATAAAAGGCTTGGAACTACTTCAGTTGTGTGTAATGAATCTAACATATATGAAAGTCTAATGTTTATCAGTACATTACAGAAAAAAAGGAACTTTATCACAATATGCTAATTTTTTTTAGAAGATCCTGTATAATTTAGGCTTCTTTCACAGTGGGGGGTTAAAGTCGCACGTTATAAAAATGTATAACGCAGACTAACGCACAGCAATACAAAGTCTGTGTGACATTCACTGTGCACACGTTGCTTTGTGTGTAACGTGTAGTAATATTTAGAAAGTGCTGTGTGTTTAGCAATAAATTTGCTGCGTTATGTGTGTTGCACATGCTCAGTAATGTAATTTTTTTTTATGCAACGCATGCGCCCTTTTCTTTCCATTAGTATGCGACGAAAACGGCGCACCAAGAGACACATAACGCAGTGCAAAATAACGTCCAATTTCATAACCAACATGCGCTGCGTTAGGGGCACGTTGTGTGACTTTAACGCCGCATCAAAAGCAACGTCCTACTGTAAAGAGGCCTTAAACTACGATCCAGGTTAAGCTGTGGAATCTGTAATATCCACCTTTTGCTCCGGCACCAGCAAACTCATCAGCAAGAGTTTGCAAACATGACTCCTCACACAGCAAGCAGGAGATAGACTTTTCTCAGGCTTCTTCAATGTTTACGGAGTTTATTCAGGAAACAGATATACAGATAGATACAGTTCATCATATCCTAGCAAGCAAAGCAGATCTTCATGTTTCTTGGCGTTACAGCTCTTGCCTAACTCCCTGAGGAAGTTAGTCAGGTATTCTTATATCTACTCTATGTTACACTAGACTACCTATGTACAGCATACATCATATCAGATTACAGAAAGGAATGAACAGTCAGTATTGAAGCATAGCAGGAATCAGAGAGCTGTCTTTTTCAGCTCGTCCGGCTATTAATACCGACTAGGAAAGAGTTAAATGTGATCTCATCTTCGCCACGACTATTGGCTGAGCCCCCTCGTGGTGTCATAATACACACCTACTCGATTAATATTCAATGAGGCTTCTGCCCCACTTACAAGGAATTTGGTGTTTAGTATTAATGGCTGATGTTTACTGTTCTAGTGGTGTACATGCACAGGTCAGGGAGACCTGTGGCCTTGTCCATAAAACAGCTTCTTGGTATGTTCTGGTTCTGCTGACAGAACTGCAGATTTTCTCTCTAAGAGAAAATCCCCTTAAAGGGCAGGTCTGCTCCCCAAGCCTTTTTGACCAACTCAGTCCAAATAACTGAAGCCTACTTAAATTATAACAATCCCCCCTAAAAAGGCTTGACCTGCAGATCCCAGCTTCTGAACCCACCAGTACCTGGTTTCTTTTCTTTAAGTTTCACTTTTCAATGTTCGTGCTCACACAACTTCTCTGCTCTAGGCGGTTATCCCTGGAAGAGAGAGAGCAAGACCTCTTGGTCTTCCTGTAACCAGGCTCTCTGGGAAGGCCCTACTTCTAAGTCCCTCTATACCACATGCTCAGCATTTGCGTCACTTGCGTATCACTCACAAACTTGCATGACCACAGAAAAGTGAAACTCGTTTGTTTGTTACACACTGGAGCAGTGCCAGGTGCCTTCTAAAAGAGCGCCTTTATACAATCAGCTCCCTCACCGGTACTACTAAACCTATACCCGTAACCCTGTATATCCCTTAATTTGGAAATATTGGTTCATGAGATTGTTTATGAGGCACCAATCTCGACCAGGTTAATTTGTTTTACGTAATTTTAACACACAACGTCACCTGGATAATGATGCCTAAAGTTGTCATCCCCATCCAGACGACCAGTGGGTGTAGGAAGAACATTTGAACTGCAGAGGCCCAGTCCGAGTTTCCCTGGAACATCGCCGGAAACCTTTTCCACCAGGTCAGACTGGAACTCACCTGCTTATTTTTGTGTTCTACCTCGTTAAGATCACCTGGATCATGGTGAAACCTTACCTCTAACTTAGTGTACTGTTTGTTTAACCTTGGTAACAAAATGTGGTCGTCTTGGGTCAAAACCTGTTCCCCTTTGTCCCATGTCGTGTTATCTTTCAGGATGGGAACTTCGCGTGAAACTTTGAACTTTAGAGTTCTCTTAACAATTTGAGAAATAACGTCATCAAACTTGGATGACTCGATCCATATGGGATCTCTGCTCACACAATATGTTCCCCTTGACGGATCCCCCTTCTCGGAACAATTATGCAAATGTACCTTAAATGTGTCCTTAGACCTTTTGTTAAAAAAAACAAACCTTTCCTTCAGCCACCGGAACTATCGATTTGGCTTCAGGGCGGATCTTTTGAATGGTAGCCTCGCATTCTGTGTTATTGAGCCAGCAGGCTTCTTCACTAAATTTGGCTTGCCCCGGCCACCACATGTACCTCTGTGAGAATTGCCCGCATGAGGACAACTCTACTCGTTTCACCTCCCCGTCTAGCACCAAAAACGGTTGACCTTTAAGGTCCTGGTGTAAGACATGTGTTGAGGTGGGAACTAAGGAAGTGGCGGTGCCTAAAGGAATGTTGCACCGTTTCCATTTGTTCACCCAAACATCTCGAAGCTTCCATGCAAAAGATCCTTCTCCAGAAAAATCGATGTACTTCCCCTTGTCCAATCTCAGTTGTACAGGATCTTTAATCATCTCCCTGACAAAATATGTCCCCAACTGTCCTGATTGGACCTCTTCCCCCCTTATGTCCTGAGGCACAATATGTACCTGAGGTCGGGAAAACTGTACTCTCTGCAATCTTTCAATTAAGAGTACCTGTTCACTTACCCAACTAACATGAGGATAAGCGGCTGCATATGGACTGTGTAACATCGTCCCCTGTTGTGACACGTGTAGTGTGGATGGGGTTCCCTGTGTTGGCTTTCCCTCCCCCGGGACCGCTCTCCCCACCCTCTTTGTCACCTGGAAATGTGGCTTGATCTCGATTTTTACTTCTTGTTTACGAGAACCACCAACCCTCGGCTTTCCAGCCTTTACGTGTGTATAGTTGTTTCAGAGGCACTCTCTGTTGGTAGTTCCAGAGTGTGATGTTGTCCCCTGCGTCTCTCTGGTAGGAGAATTGACGCCTCCTGCTCGTTCCTCTCCAATCTGGAACCATCTCACTCTGCATAACCAAGACAAGGTACCCCTGAATCACACACTCCACCTTTTGCATGTACCCATTGTACTGCAATGTACCTTTTAACAAAACTTTGGATCGGTGCATCGATTCTGGGAGTGTGGCATTCAATAGCAGATTTACACTGCCATTCAATTCCCACTGCCCGCACACCTGACCCTTCAGACCTTTCACCCACATTGTGCCATGAAATTTGTTTTCTCCTGGCACAAGTGCTCTTTCCCTCCATCCCCGCTTGGTCCATCTGTGCCAAGCGGAGGGAGATGTGAAAGGATCAGTACCTTGGTCACCCAACATCAACATGTTTGGGCCTTGTATTCTCATTAACCCCTTATTATTCATGAGAATGTCCTCTCTTCGTTCTCCTAGGACGAAATGGCAACCTAGGATCACCATCAGCACGGTACTCTTCATTAGGAAAGCACCTCCTTGGGAAAGAAAAACATTAGCACTTTGCATTATGCTTTGCTCAGACAGGTTTGTTAGTCTCTTTCCGGTCTCCGAAATCTCGTTTTTTAGTCTCTTTCCAATTTCAGGAATCTCGCTTTTTAGTCTCCTTCCCATCTCAGGAATCTCGCTGTTCTCCAAACTCAGATTGGCATCTGGAACCTTTCGCTTATCCGACTGACATCTCCATCTTTGCTGCCAGCACTGCAGCTGTCTCGATTCCATATTGCCCAACTCCTGAAATCGAAATACAAACAAATCAATTCTTATTAATGATTTGGGATTCGCCCTGCAGCTTGTACTCTGTACACTTTAAATTGATCAATATATACCGTAATTGATCTTGTTGCTTTCTGGTTCTCATGAACTCTGTTTACTCTTTTTGGTAGATTGGAGTCACAACCTCTCTCCCCTACCTAAGTACTATCCTCAGTACTTACCTGTTTAAAATATGCTCCCGCGGACTTCACCTTTGGAAGCACTCACCTCATTGCAAGCTCTCACCACACCCCCCCTTCTGTACATACGCGGCCGTCGTATGCACAGAGTACGGATGCCACACACCTGTTGCTGCTTTGCAGGTGAGCCTGCAATGCTCTTACTCATTTTCACATTTACTCACCTAGAACTTCATTGCGATACGAGCTCTGCTAGAAGTTCTGTGTGTTGTACCCTCTGACCAATGTTTGCCGTGCCACTACCCTCATACTACCAAAAAAAATGGTTGCCTCCCTGTAGGAAGGAGCACTCTGCACTTAAACTACACAGGGTGCAGGGCTAAGCATTCCAGCGTCAAATGCCTGTATGCAGATCCCTGAATGCCCACTTGGTAGGTAGTCAAATGGCAAACACTGTACTGATACACTGTCACTCTGTAAATGGCAATTGCAGCATCCCTATAATTGCCCCGTGAACTGCTTCCAGTTCTGTTCTGTGCTAAACTGAATCAGAGCTGGAGAAAAGAAGAGAAAGAAAAAAATATATATTTATGACCAATCGGTGGGCGAGGAAAAACACGCTAACAGCCCAGCAATGACATCTTTGTCAATCTCTGGTCCTGTCCCTGACACAAAAAAACCCTGAAACAAACACCCTGCAGTAGCAGCGAGTACACCTGGATTGGTCAACTCCTTTCTTTCTCTCTTTTCCTTTCCCCCCTCTCCAACTATGCACTGTCCCCCTATCTCTATGGGGAACACATGCTGCACCGCACTTTAAGGTGCCTCACTTAAAGGAATAATCCCATAAGCAACCCCGTACAGATACTTCCCTGATCTGCGCAGCACTTGCAAATCACTCCCTGGGGACTACCTGACTTATACGTGTTTTCCTAGCTGGGGAACACTTCCTATCCGTGAGCCTGCAACTTGCTTGGCTCACGTATGCGGACACTCCCTGTGCCCAGACTTCTTCTGAGGAAATCATCTGGAAGCCGAGAAACTCAGTAAAATCTCTCTTCTGTCCCCACTCTGGACCCCCCTCCCACCAGCTGTTTCCGTGCACGGCGCCTTGTGCACAGCTGTGACGTGGGCCGTGGGATCCCCCCCAGCACATCTTCCCCTCTGCCATCGGGGCGTGCCTATCAGTGGGCGCTTCCTGCCCCCTCCCCTCTCGATACATTATGAAGATGGGAGTGGCTTTCTCAGAATTACGACGCCATGTTGAGTCATGGCATGCCAGCCAAGATGGCTGCTATGTCAGTCCCCCATAGCAACCTCTTAATCCTATGCACCTGTAGAAAAAACAACTCAAACAGAACAAACATTTTATGCATAGTTACACATAGCATCAATACACAGTGCAGAAAATCAGCATTCCGCCACACACACTCTGGGATGCCCGCCAAAACTTGAGACAAACCCCATCACAGCTGTAATCCGAAATGCTAACAGACCTAAGGAACCCCAGTGACGAGGAATCTCTCTCTCTACACAAACATCTGCTTATCTCAGACATGGCTCAGAACCACTAGAGCGTGCTGTGAATATTTAACCTTTTAGCAGCACTGACAGGGACTAGCTTGCAGAACATCTCAGAAACACCCCTATAGACAGGGAAAAAAAACATGCTGTAACAGCTAACACGTGCATTAACTCCTACTAAAACCTCACAGCTGTCTCTCTCTCACTTTTCTCACTACCAGTCTCCTCTCTCCTCCCTCTCTCTCCTTCTCCTCTCCCCCCTTTACTACTCAAAAGCCTTAGCCCCCCCTTATCTCTCCTGCGGGGGACACCCATATCCGGCAAACCTCCCAGACTCAAGCTGTGACACACGGGAGAAAGAGAAAGAACAAAACCTGAAACTGCACAACCCGAGAGAGAGAGGAAAAAAAAATCAACACAGGAAAACCAGTAAGAACACACACTGGAAAAGTTAGAGAGAAAGCACTGCTGGAACAAACTGTCAACATGTAATACCAAACACTTGCATTAGAATTAAACAAATGAAACACTATACTTGCCAGTGTCTTGAGACGTTCTCCCCAAATGACCGTTCGTTACAGCATTGGTCAAGTTTTGCTCGCGAAGTTCTGGACACCCTCGGGCTACTGATTCCTTCGTTCAGCAGATCGACACCACTACGGCACTTGCACCCCAAGCCGCCGCCCGGGACAGCCCACGATCTGGATTCTGGCGTTAGGCGTGTGTACAATCACACCTATATTATTCAGTCCACGAACCTTCGCCACTGTAATTACTCGAACGTCATTCCGTGCGCCCGGCTTCCTCGCAGCCTGGCAGCACCACTTATCTCTTCTCGATAAGTTTCTAGCAAACGTCTCAGCGTCTCCTCCGCTTGTTACTGTGGAAGTCCTGGAAAACTAGATAACAGACTGACATCTGGCCCGGTCCTTGCCTGCCTTTTCTGCTAGACAGCGCTGGGTTCACGGCACCAATTGTAATATCCACCTTTTGCTCCGGCACCAGCAAACTCATCAGCAAGAGTTTGCAAACATGACTCCTCACACAGCAAGCAGGAGATAGACTTTTCTCAGGCTTCTTCAATGTTTACGGAGTTTATTCAGGAAACAGATATACAGATAGATACAGTTCATCATATCCTAACAAGCAAAGCAGATCTTCATGTTTCTTGGCGTTATAGCTCTTGCCTAACTCCCTGCGGAAGTTAGTCAGGTATTCTTATATCTACTCTATGTTACACTAGACTACCTATGTACAGCATACATCATATCAGATTACAGAAAGGAATGAACATACTTAGAGGTCCCAGTCAGTATTGAAGCATAGCAGGAATCAGAGAGCTGTCTTTTTCAGCTCGTCCGGCTTTTAATACCGACTAGGAAAGAGTTAAATGTGATCTAATCTTCGTCACGACTATTGGCTGAGCCCCCTCGTGGTGTCATAATACACACCTACTCGATTAATATTCAATGAGGCTTCTGCCCCACTTACAAGGAATTTGGTGTTTAGTAAATATGGCTGATGTTTACTGTTCTTGTGGTGTACATGCACAGGTCAGGGAGACCTGTGGCCTTGTCCATAGAACAGCTTCTTGGTATGTTCTGGTTCTGCTGACAGAACTGCAGATTTTCTCTCTAAGAGAAAATCCCCTTAAAGGGCAGGTCTGCTCCCCAAGCCTTTTTGACTAACTCAGGCCAAATAACTGAGGCCTACTTAAATTATAACAGAATCAAGCTGCTGCATAGGTTTGAACGAATCTTTCAAATGATGCTATACACACTCAAACAATTAGTCCATGCCAAAGACCCAAGAAATGCTTTTGAAGTTTATTTGCCTCCTTTTTCATGCACGCGCTGTGCAGACAAAAGTTAAGAAATATCTAGCGAGCTCATCTACACCTTTTTTTAACAAACAATTGTTGGCAGGCCATATTCGCCAGGATTTAAAGAATAAGACAATATCTTTGGTTGCTATCTTTGGAGGTCCTTTGCAAACTATTTTAGAACGATGATCGGCGGATCATTTTCCAAAGACTTATCTCTTAACAATTTAAAAGTTATTGTTTTGTATAAGAACAACATACTGTACATAGGTACATACAGTGTCTGGTGCCATCCAGTATTCATGGCTATAGAAAGCAAGGGTAGTCATAGGATATCTATTACATTTAGGCCTCTTTCACAGTGCAACGTTAAAGTCGCACTGTAGAAAATGTTTCAACGCAGACTAACGCACAGAAATACTAAGTCTGGGCGACATTCCCATTGCACGAGTTGCGTTTGCGTGTAATGCGTAGCGTTATTAGAAAGTGCTGCATGCTGTGCATTATTAGCTGCGTTGGACTGTTTGCACATGCTCAGAAATGACTTGGAAGCATAAATTTTCATTGCCTGTATGCTCTACTGTATGCGACGATAAGGGGGCATTAAGTTGCGTTGCGACTTTTTGGGGGCGTTGCGTTGTAATTCGCGTTGCGACTTTAACGTTGCATCAAAACGCAACATCCAACTGTGATGTTGTGCAATGCTCCGGTTCAGCCCATGTGGTTTCCACTTCCTGTTATGCAAGTAAAAATTGCTCAAAGTAGGAATTTATACTCATCAACTACTGCAACTCCCTTCTGTCTGGCCACCCTTTGAACCGCATCACCTTTTTAAACCACTTCACAACTGAGGGGTTTTACCCCTTCAGCATCCAAGCAATTTTCACCTTTCAGCTCCTTCTATTCATTTGCCAATAACTTTATCTCTACTTATCAGAATGAACTGTGTTAAATGTGTTGTTTTTTTATCACTAATTAGGCTTACTTTGGGTGGTACATTATGCCAAGAATTATTTTATTCTAAATGTTTTTTAATGGAAAAATAAGAAAAAAATTGGAAAAAAAATCCTTATTTTTCAGTTTTCGGCCATTATAATTTTTAAATAATGCATGCTACCGTAATTAAAATCCACGTAATTAATGTTACCATATGTACCGGTAATTACACCATTTAAATTATGTCCCTATCACAATGTCTGGCGCCAATATTTTATTAGGAAATAAAGATGCATTTTTTTCAGTTTTGCATCCATCATTAATAAAAAGCCCATAATTTATAAAGTAACAGTATTATACCGTCTTGACATACATATTAAAAAAAGTTCAGTCCCCAAGAAAACTATTTATGCATTTTTCATAATTGTACATTTATTTCATTGTATTTTTTTGTACAAAAAAAATAAATGTTGGTAACTATTGGGGAGTGTGGGAGGTAAGGGGTTAATTTAAAATGTAAAAACAGGTCTTTGCATTAAAAAAAAATACTTTTAGATGTAGTTTTACTATTTGGCCACAAGATGGCCTCAGTCTTTTTTTTTATGTGTCCTGTAAGCAAAATATGTATGCTTACAGGAAGTGTACTGAAGATGGGAAACTTTTATTTATTAGAATGATCGTGCAGCTTCTCATAAAAGGCGCCGATAATTGCTACGGGGACTTAGATCAATGATTAGGAATTGCTTTCCCAATTATTGATCTCCTGGTGGGCAGATGGCAACATGAATGAGCGCACAAATAAGCGGGAGCGCTTACAGCAGTGGTAGCAGCGGGAGTACGTATATTTACTCCCCTGGGCAGTTAGATGAAGTCTGCAGGGGAGTAGATATACTGTACTGAAGCTGTGAAGTGGTATCTGCCATGAATGCCACAGCAAGACTGATTATTTCTTCTCATCGCTTTGCCTCCATGACTCCACACTGTAAATAATTCCACTGGATACTTACATATTACTACGCCACGAGTGAGTTGGGCTTCGGGAGAGCCGAATGACTGCTCTCCCTGCTGCCGCTAAAATCCCTGGCGTGGTTAACTACAATTACCCCTCCGAGTCATCACAACTCGGAGGGAGGTGTAATTTGGGGTCTATTGATCGCCGGAGCCCCGAATTACTCTTACGCGCCCCGCGCAGCATAACATTGCTACTATGGGGCACCTGATTTCGGCGCCTGGCAGTGAGTTCCGTTCGCCGAAACCACCAACTTCACACTGGCTGCCTATGCACTGCAGGATCACCTTCAAAATGCTGTGCCTGGCCTACAAATCTGTACACAAGACCTGCCCGACCTACATCTCTGAATTCACCCACACACATACACCTGACCATCCCCTTTGATCCTCCAACAACATGCGCCGGACTGACCTGCGCATCTCCCACTCCCAAAATCTCTCAAGAGCTGCCCCCACCGTTTGGAACTCCCACCACCCCTCAGGCTCATCCTTCAACACCTTCAAACATGCCCTTAAGATGCACCTCTTCAAGATTGCCTACTCCCCGCATCAGCATAACTTGCTCTGATGCAGTCTGTACCTAGTATGTCCCTAGCCCCTTCTCTTTAGCTTGTAACCGTCTAGCAGGGTCCTTCCCCCTAGTGCAGGGGCGTAGAAATAGGGGGTGCAGAGGTAGCGACCGCATTGGGGCCCATGGGCCAGAGGGACCCCAAAGGGCCCTCCCTCAAGTACAGTATTAGCTCTCTATTGGTCCTGTACTCAAAATAATCACTTCTATAGATACTTTGAATAGTGGTAATCATTAACAAACTGTTCCCCATCCCCTTCTTGCACCTCTGACACTGTAGTTACCATTGGCAGGTTTTGGTGCGCGGTATCAATTGTTATGTATAGAGTGCTTGGGAGGCCCCAATGTAAAGCTTGCATCGGGGCCCACAGCTCCTTAGCTACACCACAGCCCTAGTGTATTCAACTTGATCATGCACTCCTTCATCAGGTACCCTTCCTGGGAACAGACTTGGTCTGGAACTATAGTGGTGTGAAAAACTATTTGCCCCCTTCCTGATTTATTTTGCATGTTTGTCACACTTAAATGGTTCTGCTCATCAAAAACCGTTAACTATTAGTCAAAGATAACATAATTGAACACAAAATGCAGTTTTAAATGATGGTTTTTATTATTTAGTGAGGAAAAAAAACTCTAAATCTACATGGCCCTGTGTGAAAAAGTGATTGCCCCCCTTGTTAAAAAATAACTTCACTGTGGTTTATCACACCTGAGTTCAATTTCTGTAGTCACCCCCAGGCCTGATTACTGCCACACCTGTTTCAATCAAGAAATCACTTAAATAGGAGCTATCTGACACAGAGAAGTAGACCAAAAGCATCTCAAAAGCTAGACATCATGCCAAGATCCAAAGAAATTCAGGAACAAATGAGAACAAAAGTACTGTAATTGAGATCTATCAGTCTGGTAAAGGTTATAAAGCCAATTCTAAAGCTTTGGGACTCCAGCGAACCACAGTGAGAGCCATTATCCACAAATGGAAAAAAACATGGAACAGTGATGAACCTTCCCAGGAGTGGCCGGCCGACCAAAATTACTCCAAGAGCGCAGAGAAAACTCATCCGAGAGGCCACAAAAGACCCCAGGACAACATCTAAAGAACTGCAGGCCTCACAATTAAGGTCAGTGTTCACGACTCCACCATAAGAAAGAGACTGGGCAAAAACGGCCTGCATGGCAGATATCCAAGGCGCAAACCACTTTTAAGCAAAAACGAACATTAAGGCTCGTCTCAATTTTGCTAAAAAAAATCTCAATGATTGCCAAGACTTTTGGGAAAATACCTTGTGGACCGACGAGACAAAAGTTGAACTTTTTGGAAGCTGCGTGTCCCGTTACATCTGACGTAGAAGTAACACAGCATTTCAGCAAAAGAACATCATACCAACAGTAAAATATGGTGTTGGTGGTAGTGTGATGGTCTGGGGTTGTTTTGCTGCTTCAGGACCTGGAAGGCTTGCTGTGATAGATGGAACCATGAATTCTACTGTCTACCAAAAAATACTGAAGGAGAATGTCCGGCCATCTGTTCGTCAACTCAAGCTGAAGCGATCTTGGGTGCTGCAGCAGGACAATGACCCAAAACACACCAGCAAATCCACCTCTGAATCACCGAAGAAAAACAAAATGAAGACTTTGGAGTGGCCTAGTCAAAGTCCTGACCTGAATCCTATTGAGATGTTGTGGCATGACCTTAAAAAGGCGGTTCATGCTAGAAAACCCTCAAATAAAGCTGATTTACAACAATTCTGAGTGGGCCAAAAATCCTCCAGAGCGCTGTAAAAGACTCATTGCAAGTTATCGCAAACGCTTGATTGCAGTTATTGCTGCTAAGGGTGGCCCAACCAGTTATTAGGTTCAGGGGGCAATTTCTTTTTCACACAGGGCCATGTAGGTTTTGAGTTTTTTTTCTCACTAAAGAATAAAAACCATCATTTAAAACTGCATTTTGTGTTCAATTATGTTATCTTTGACTAATAGTTAATGGTTTTTGATGAGCAGAACCATTTAAGTGTGACAAACATGCAAAAGAATAAGAAATCAGGAAGGGGGCAAATAGTTTTTCACACCACTGTATGTAGTGTCTAATGCTAGAATAACAGTGGTTTGTTGCATAATGCATGTGTTACAATGAGTGTGAACTGCAATGGAGACTGGACATAGACTTTAATAGAAAGTTTGCATGCACCGAGTTAGAATACCACAATCGGTTACAACACAGTTCTGTGAACAGGCCCATAGAATTGCGTAGTCAGTGAGTTGACATGTAGAATTATTCTGAAACACCACTAAGCACTGTGAACTGGACAAAATACTTTAAAACTCTGTTGCATGATCTTGTACCTTGTTGTCTGTCTTCTTATTTATCTATTGTTCAGTAGAGATGGCCCGAACGGTTCGCTGGCAAACGGTTCCCGGCAAACTTCCGTGGTTCGCGGAGAACCGCAAACTTTTCCGGAAGTTCGATTCGCCCGAATAGTGCATCATTAGGGTCAACTTTGACCCTCTACACCACAGTCAGCAGGCACATTGTAGCCAATCATGCTACACTCCCTCCTGGAGCCCCCCCCCCCCCCTTATAAAAGGCAGGCAGCGTCAGGCTTTTCACTCACTCGTGTGCCTGCAGTAATTAGAGAAGCTCTTGTAGGCTTGTTAGCTTGCTCCTTGCTGATTCTTATTGCTAAAAAAGCACCCCTCAACAGCTCTTTTGAGAGCTAATCTTCTTCTTGTGATCTATTTTTTGTGTGTGTGTGGCCCACTTGCATTATATACAGCCCTGTCAGTCAGTCGCAGCTGACCTTTGGCCCCTTGTGGTATAATTACTACTGTGCCAGGTGCACATTATAATACCCATCACTGCATATACCTACCTGTTGTTCACTTCAGTGCACCCACCTACCTATGTGAGCGCACGCAGTGTCACTGTGCCTGTCCAGTATCTGTCTGTGTGTGACAGGTGCACATTATAATACCCATCACTGCCTATACCTACCTGTTCACTTCAGTGCACCCACCTACCTACGTGAGCGCACGCAGTGTCACTGTGCCTGTCCGGTACCTGTCTGTGTGTGACAGGTGCACATTATAGTACCCATCCATCACTGCATATACCTGCCTGTTGTTCACAGTGCACCCACCTACCTACATGAGCGCACGCAGTGTCACTGTGCCTGTCCGGTACCTGTCTGTGTGTGACAGGTGCACATTATAATACCCATCACTGCATATACCTACCTGTTGTTCACTTTAGTGCACCCACCTACCTACGTGAGCGCATGCAGTGTGATATTTAATACCACCAGTCACTGTACCTGTTCACGGTACGTGTGTGTGAGACAGGTGCACATTTGTAATACCCATCACAGCATATACCTACCTGTTGTGTTCAGTGCACCCACCTACCTACGTGAGTGCACGCAGTGTGATATACCACTCCATGAATACCTGTTAACTGCACATTGTATTAGTCAAGTCAGTGCATACCTTTCACTTCATCTCCCCCGAAATGGACAAAACGGGTAGAGGCAGAGGTAGAGGCAGACCCAGAAGAATGGCCACCCGGCAGGTCTGTGTGAGGTCATGCTGATGTGATTTCGTGCGGCCATGGACCAAAGTACAGTGCTCAGAAGAAGGCACGTCCCAACAACTCACAAGATTGTCAGGACGTGGTTGACTATTTAACACAGAACACCTCATCTTCCTCAGCCATCAGCGCTACTACAAGCACCACATCTGCTGCATTTGACACTTTGCAGAAGTTATTTGGTGGGGAAATCACTGATGCACAGCCATTATTGTTACAACAAGATGAAGGCGCTAAGCACCTCAAATGTCTGATTGAGACGACATTATGGACGTAACTAGAGATGGCCCGAACGGTTTGCCGGCAAACTTCCGTGGTTCGCGTTCGCAGAGAACCGCGAACTTTATGCCGGTTCGATTCGCCTCCTATACTACATCATTAGGGTCAACTTTGACCCTCTGCAACACAGTCAGCAGGCACATTGTAGCCAATTAGGCTACACTCCCTCCTGGAGTCCCACCCCCCCTTATAAAAGGCAGACAGCGTCCGGCATTGGACTCACTCGTGTGCCTGCTGTAATTAGAGAAGGGAGAGCTGCTGCAGACTCTCATAGGGAAAGCTTAATTAGGCTCTTGTAGGCTTTTTAGCTTGCTCCTTGCTGATTCTTATTGCTAAAAAAGCACCCCGCAATAGCTCTTTTGAGAGCTAATCTTGTTCTTGTCATCTATTTTTTTTTTAATGTGTGTGTGGCCCACTTGCATTATATACAGCCGTCAGTCAGTCGCAGCTGGCCTTTGGCACCTTAATTCCTACTGTGCCACTGCCAGGCCCAGCACATTCAGTGACTACCTGTAGCGATTGTGGAACTTTCTCCGTGATCACCGCACAACGCGTGCGCTGACACGGCGGAAATCCTCCACAAGCGTATATTTGCAGGCACCCAGCAAAAGGTGCTACGCACCTGTAGAGGGAAATTCCTGTCGGCAGATGGCACTGGGGAGTGCAGAGGAACCAATCCTCTGTACCTCCACAAGTGCCAGACAGGAATTGTACGAAGCGCAGAACGCAATCGCAAGAGAGGCGATTGCGAATGAGATTGAGCAAAGGGACAAGTTGTATGTGTGTGCGCCAATCCAGTCGCCACTCCGCGACCGCGCACACACAACAGCAGATATGAAATAGGAACGCGATCGCGAGAGGTCGATCGCCAGACGTGACACAAGGCAGATCAGAATAGAATACGAGGGTAGCAAAGGCACAGCAAATAATACAATAAGGAGATACGGAAAATAATAAACGCTAGCTAACCGCGAACACCGCACTCATTCGCAACAGTGCACGCGGTTATGCGCGGTCTCCACGTGATAAGCACAATAGAGACAAGCACGCCTAACTAACCATCGACAGACAAACATGAAACAGAGGACGCGAGCACTTGCTTAACGGTTACCTCACCGAGCCTGCAGCAAGCGTAGCGGACAAGACAGACACACGAAAACAGGGACAAGCGAGAGATAGGATCCACAGCACTAGCGAAAAGTGGCTAGCGCGATCCAGGTACAGAGTAGCAGAACAGAAGAATCCCCAGCGCTAGCGAAAAGTAGCTAGCGCGATCCCAGGAGACAGAACAGAAGAGATAGCTGGTAGCAACCGCTGCACCAGCTATACTCCAAGAACAGAGATCAGAACCATTTCCTGTCGACCACCTTTGGGGCAGGACAATGGCAACAGGCAAGACAAGACAGAACAGGCAATACAGATAATACAACCTGACTGGGCTAGAAGGGAAGCCTAAAGCAACCCCCAGGAATTAACTATACTAGATAGCAATGGCTGACACTCCAGCAGTGTCCATCAGGAACAGACCATGGAAAGGAAATGACCAGCAAAGCCTTCTGGGAAACATAAAGCTCTTATAGTGCTAGTCATCAAAGAAGGCAGGTAGGGGATTTGCATAACGAATGTATGCAAATTCCCCAGCAAGAGAACAGACCAGAAACTTGCAATGGAAAGACAGGTCTCTGTTCCAAAGACCTGCAGCCCACAGACTAGAGGAATAGACAAACAGCTGTCTGCCTGTGCAGCCAGCTGAGCGGATCATCACACTACCTGTGTGTGTGACAGGCAGCTGCAGATTTTTAATCCCATCCCAAATCACTGCACCTCTTCACTGTTCAGTGCACCTACCTACCTACGTGAGTGCGCGCATTGTTAATACCACCAGTCATTGCACCGGTTCACACATTTGTAATACCCATCACTGCATATACCTACCTGTTGTGTTCAGTGCACCCACCTACGTACGTGTGTGGTGTGTGTGTGGTGTGTGTGTGGTGTGTGTGGTATGTGTGTGTGTGTGACAGCTGCACATTGTATTGATACCAGTCACTGCATACCTGTTAATTTTGTATTAAAGGAATAACAAATATATACAGCATACAAAGAAAGAAAGAAATTAAAAAGTATGCATACTCAAAAAATTGCAAAACATACATGAGAAACTCTCAATAATCAAAAATAATTCTATACAAAATATACATCATATACAAATTTGTCTTAGCTTCTATTGTAAAACTCCATATAACAAAAAATCTAATGAGGAGGTAGCACTCATATCCTTTCATACTAACTAGACAACCAGACAAAAAGGAAAAGAAAAACATACAACATTAACCATCACCAAAAACACATGACAACACCTACAACACAACATACATGCAACATACAAAAAAAGATAAAGAAAAGAAGAACATAAAACATACACCACCACCAAAAAACTCAGACAACTCCTACATTACAACAATCATACTCCTCAATCATACAAGAATATGGGACTTTTACGTCCAAAAGAAAAAATATGAGGCTTTTACGCCCATAACATAATAGATTAAAAAAAACATGCAAAAAAACAACAACACAAGACTAAAGACAACAGAAAGTCGAGACATAAACAAAATAACTGTACAAGACAAAAAAAAAAAACAACCCCTCACCAACATGTATACTAAAAAGCATAAAGGGCGACTTTCTTGTGCCTGCGGCCAGACTTCAAAAAAATATTTGGGAAAATTTCAAAATTTTAGGGTGTAAGAAGTACAAAGTACTCTCCAACTTTTCCCATCCAGAAAGTTTCACACTTGTCCGGATTGATTTTCGAACCAGATGCCAATGAGTACCGGGCAATCTCTTCAGCAACCACCAACGCCTCCTCCACTTTCGAGATCACTACGGTAACATCATCAGCATAGGCCGCTACCTTTATAGGCGAGACACCAGCGATGCCCACAGGAACCCCACTGAGCATGCCGCCCTCTAACCTTCCCACGAAGGGGGGCGATGGCGAATACATACAGTAGAGAACTCAAAGGACAACCCTGGCGGACCCCTGAGCTCACCTCGAAAGGTTGGCCAACCCATCCGTTAATGAGCATGAAACTTTCAGCCTCTTTATACAAAGTTTGTAACCAATTGACAAAACCACCTTGCAAACCATATACACCAAGCAGCCGCCATAGGTACTCGTGATTGACCCTATCAAAAGCCTTGGACAGGTCCAAAACTAGTAGGTACTTTCCCCAACCTTCAGCTCTGCACTTTTCCAGGACTTCCCGGACAGCTAACAGTGCTGAGAGTGTACTTCTACCGGAAACGGAACAGTACTGATGGCAGGAAAGTATATCTGTTACCTGGGACAAACGCCAGAACAAAATTTTTGCCAAGATCTTTCTGTCGACGCTGAGAAGGCTGATGGGACACCAGTTCTCAAACATCTCAGGATCACGACCTTTTGACAACAGAATCACTGCAGATTGTCTCATGGAGGGCGGTAACGGCCCTCAGCAAGACAGTCATTAAAAGCACCAGCCAATTGAGGGGCCAAGATAGACATAAAAGCCTTATAAAATTTGGCCATCAGTCCATCTGGACCCGGAGTCTTTTTGGGTGCGGGATCTGCAATGCCTCTCTCGACTTATTCTACAGTGATTTCTGTCGTCAAATCTATGGTAGATATATCAATACCACCCAGACCAGGAATGGAGGCCAAGAAGTCTTCCATTCTTGTTTGATCAAGTGATTTCTTCCCAAGCAGAATGGCGTAAAAATCTCTAGCGATGGACAAGATCTCTGACCTGGACTTTGCCAGAGACCATCCCTGAAACCACAGACCGTTTTAAGTGCTGAACTTTGTTTGAAACTCTGGTATGGGTCAGGCGAGTGGTATTTTTTGGTCATACTGCTTCTGCTTGAGGCAAAGTTTGATCTCAGAGATCTCCCCCGGATCCCCGCCTTCAGAAGCAAGAATGTTTAACTCCTCCCTTAATTGTTGGTAAGCAACATTTTTATCAATGCTTCTTCGGATTGCTAGACCCTTGAACAATCTGGCAACACGTTTTTTGACCTCTTCCCACCACTCAGACCTATTGTTGAAACAGTCCAGGATGGTAACCTGTGCCTGAAAAAACTCCTCAAAGGATTGTCTTACCTCAGCTTCCAGTAGCAGGGACAAATTAATTCTCCAGATACCCCTACCTCTGGGAGGAGCATCCGAAGCATTCAAACCCACCGATAGAATAAGGTGATCCGAGAACTCCACCGCCAACAACTTGGGAGTTGAAGTGATGAGGCTCTCTGAAACAAAAAATCTATCTATTCTAGACCTACTATATCCTCTATAAAAAGTGAAACCTGTGAGATCCGGTGAATGTCGAATGTGCACATCCACCAGATCAGCTTCCCTAACTAATCTATCTAAGTACCTACCATCTACACCTATTCGTACCGTGACGGTGTTAAAATCACCACCCAGGATCACCGGATAGGCGGAAAAAAGAAATGGCCTGATCTATGTGAAAAGGTTCTTCCTCACCCCCTCAGCCCCGAGGCTGGCATAGGTGTTGATAAGCCTGAGGTTTTGCCCTCCCACACAGACATCCAGGATCAGACACCTTCCCATCTCAACCTCAATTACTCGCCGGCACGTTACCATGTCGGTTCTAAAAAGAACCGCCACACCACTACCAGGCTCTCCCGCAAGAGACCAAAAACTCCGACCAGCCAACCAGTCCCTCTCAGCTAACCAAATGTCAGCCATCGAGGTGAGCCTGCAGGAAAAAGATGTCAGCCTCCAGGCTGGCCAGAATTAAAAATGCCAACTTTCGAGCTCTGGGGGTTTTGATGCTGGCAACGTTGATCGTTGCCAACATTAGTGGTGGAGGAACCGCCATCTGAATAATTTAAGGCTTCCCTTTGTGCTTCTTTAAACAAAGACAAAAAAGGAAAAAGCAAAGGACAACGTTAACAGAAAAGAAAAACAAACACAAAATACAGTACCTCCTCATACAGAGGCGGTTTCGTCAATTACCATGTCCTCTTCCTCAGAGGAGAGAGGACCCTTAGACAAAATGTCAAATCTGTTGGTCATTTTGACCTCCTGCCTTTTTTGCACTAAGGCCCCCCAATTTTTTCGAGTGGAGGTTCTTTCACCGGGGGAACTTCCCCCAGGTTTCTTCCTTTTCTTCCTGGTTTTTAACCTGTCCTCCAAGTATCCCCTTTCCTCTGGTGACAGGTGCTCCCTGCCACGTGGTGATAAAAAGACACCCGTGAAACCCGGAAAAGGTGTATGCGGGGACACAGAAGGGGGAACAGGTTCTGTCTTATCAGGGAGGGTACTGGGATCGTCAGAAGGGAGGGGGGGGGGGATTAATGTTATCAGAGGAGGGGGAGAAACCGGGTTGGAAGGAGGAGGAGTGGAAAAGGGTAAGGAGTAGAAGGAGGAAGAGGTTTGGTTGTAGAGGCAGTAGAGGAAGGTTTAGGACCTCCCATGCCTCTTTTAGATCTTGGAGGTCTAATACGTTGCGGTTTGGGAGAAGAGCCCTCCCCACCTTGAGCAGCATCCCGGATGCGATTCGACCGCCTAAGTCCAGCCTGCCCTGTAGAGGCCATGCCAATCCTAAACGGAACAGGGGAAACAGTGAAAGGAACAATGAAGGAAGTGGTCACAAGAGACTCAGACACACTAGGAGCTGGATAAGACTGTACAGAAACATTGGGGATTGACAGCGGGATAGCCTGGTTCTCCTCGTCCATCTGGACTAGCATGGCTCTCTTAAGATCCGCAGGCATAGCTGCCCAGGAGGTCGGGCATTCCGTATATGGATGTCCAAACTCAAAACAAAAATTGCATTTAATGCGCTTACAACTGCTGGAGGAATGCCCAAACTCTTGGCACTTACTACAACTGGGATCAGGGCAGTTGCTGGCAAAGTGCCCCCTCTTGCCACACCTATTGCAGGTTCTGGACTGACCCGGGTAATACACAATAACTCTATCACGCCCTATAAGGGCGGAACGGGGAATATGGGTGATGGCACCCTCCTTCACATGGAGTTTTATCGCCACCTCATACTCCCCCCACCAGATACCCAGGTCATCCAGAACCTGGTGTGGCGGGGACATCACATCCGCATAATGCTGGACCCAGGCCATCAAATCACGAACCGGGATACTCTCATTTTGTACTACGATGTGAGCTCTCTTCTCTAGGGATTGTCTAGATAAAGGAAGCACTGAAAATCCATGCCATAAGTTATCTAACTGAACATTTTTGTCTCTCCTCTAGAAAAGACTCCATCCCGTGCAAAGAAAGAAAGCTCACATCATAGTATGGTGGGGGGGTCCCCTGGAGCCAGAATCGCAAATAAGTCACACGGTTTCACCCCCATGTCCAGAAAGAATTTCACGAACTCCTTTTTATTAGGAATTGTAGAGCCTTGCTCCCACTTAAGCCTAACAACATTTCTTCTGCCGGGGGTGACGGTGTCAGATTCTGACTCCAGGGGAGCCAGGACTCTTCTCCCTGAATTTGTGCTACGTGCAGCCCTTGCATAAGATCTGGGCTGAGCAGTAGAGCCACCCCGAGTCTGAGCCGCCATAGAAGCAAGTGCCCCTGGATTGGAGGCTGGACCCAGGGCGGGAAAATCAAATCCCACCCTGACCACGCTCTCCAACTCAGGCAACCCCGACTCGGCAGTAGCCCCACCAGCAGCCCCACTATCAACCCTACCAGGAGCCTCACCAGTAACCTTACTACCAGTAACTTCACCAACAATTTTACCAGGATTACTGGCTTTCCTTACTTCCCTCCCCTCCCACCAGCTACCATACTAGTGTCAGGACCAGCAGGCACTGTAGAGGAAGGAGCCTCATATTTAGGGGCATTGGGTCCTAGACCAAAAATAGTTTCCATTTTTACTAGTTTACCATCACAAGAAAAAACTTTCATTATATTGTTTTCAATGAGAACCTTTTTACCGTTTGCACGGAAACTAATTTGGGGCCCACAATCTGGGTCGCCCATACCAACTAAGTGTAAACCACTATAGTCTCAACCAGGTCCAACAATGTAGAAATTTACTTCATTAGTGTGACAATCAATTTTTATCAATCTATATTTTTCCAGTCTGAACAAATTTTTCATTGTTTTGAATTCTGTAATTATTTTTTATTTAATTACAGGTGGAGGTTCCAGATTTTTCTTCAGTTATTTTCTTTTTAGTTTCAGTTTCAGATACATCATCTGAGTAGAAATTAGTGTTGTCTGGATCATGAACGATTCGGATCTTTGATCCGAATCTCTTTTGTGAGTCGAATCATCCGGATCATCAAAATGAACAGATTCGGATCAAAAGGGGTGGAGCCAGGAGCGGCACGCCCCCCTCTCTCAGCGGGCACCGGGGTCTTGGAAGCAGAGCGGAGATGGATCGCTCAGTTGGAGGGGAGCCAGCCTTGCAGGGACAGGTAGTTGGGAGAGGGGACATGGGTGCCACTGCCAGATATGTGTGGAGCACACATACTGGCTGCAATGTGCTGCTGATTATAGGCTGTCTGTTGTAGTTGTGAACAAATGGGAAACTTTTGGCTGAGAAGCACAGCTCAGGAACTCTGCAGACAGCTTGGAACACAGGCACTGTGATTGCTGTGCAATATGATCCTCCTGCACTGCTCTAAACAGCTGCACTTATCTTCATCCTTAATTTATGATGTGTTCGAGGTGAGAAAAGGGGAATGCTTTCTTTCACTGTGCGACGTTTGCATTCAGAGTATACAGATGAACATATAGGTGAAATATATGTAAAGCATATGACTGCAGCATGTGGGTATTGTGTGCAAAAAAAACATTTCTGCTCTCTGCTCACCCCTCTTCATTCACCTCCTCCCTTCTGTTCACTCCCTGCCCGTCTCTGTCCACTATCCCCCCTTCTCTGTCCGTCCACCCCCCCCCCCCCTTCTCTGTCCGTCCACTGCAGGGAAAGTTCTGTCCTGCTAGTCATTTCACCCCCCCCCTCCCCCTCCCCCAATGCTTCCCTAGTAAAATGATCCAAGATTCGGATCAAAGATCCAGATCTTTTCAATGATCCAATTCAAATCATCGAAATCATTGAAAAGATCCGAACTTCACATCTCTAGTAGAAATTTTCCCACATCTTATCTAAAGCCCCTTCACCTGTAATTTTCTTCTGTTCATTAGACATAATTAATTCTCCATTGTTTTCCCGAGAAAGGACAAAAGCCCCTTTGCTATTCATACTATCAGAAGAAGAGGGTGTATTTTCTCCCTCTACTGGGAAACTTAAGGTGATCTCCCTGTTGGAAGAGCTAGAAAAAATGGGCGTGGTCATACAGTGAGTGGGCGTGGCTATGGGTGGGGCCACATTTACATGAACTTAGCAGTGGTGTAAGCTACAGATAACGGGCCTGCCCATCAAAATATTGGATGGAGCCCCATGTCCTTTATTTAGATAATTTACAGTCAGTATAGGCATAGATCAAAGATGTATACGCACATACAATTTTGATTGGTCAATCACTGACCAATTTTACCACCCCCATGCAGTAAGTGGGCCAGCAGACAATGAATTTGACGAACAGAGCTAAAATTGGCTAATCAAAATTGTATGTGTGTACCAGGCTTCACAGCTAATACTGTACATATTATAAGTAGCAGGGATCAACAAACACTGCAGCTAGTTTACTATCAGTACAGGCACAGAGTAACAGCTTATGCTGTACATACTGGAGGCAGCAGAGATCAGCACACACTGCAGCTAGTTTACTATCAATACAGGCACAGAGTCACAGCTTATAATGTACATACTGGAGGCAGCAGAGATCAATACAGGCACAGAGTCACAGATTATAATGTAAATACTGAAGGCAGCAGAGATCAGCACATACTGCAGCTAGTTTGCTATCAGTACAGGCCAAGAGTAACAGCTTTTACTGTACATACTGGAGGTAGCAGAGATGAACACACACTGCAGGTAGCTTACTATCAGTACAGGCCCAGAGTAACAGCTTATTATGTACATATTGGAGGTAGCAGAGATCAGCACACACTGCAGCTAGTTTACTATCAGTACAGGCCCAGAGTAACAGCTTTTACTGTGCATACTGGAGGTAGCAGAGACGAGTACACACAGCAGCTAGCTTGCTATCAGTACAGGCCCAGACTAACAGCTTATATTGTACATACAACAGCTTATACTGTACATACTGGAGGTGGAGATCAGCAAACACTGCAGCTAGCTTACTATCAGTACAGGGACAGAGTCGCAGCTTATAATGTACATACTAGAGGTAGCAGAGATCAGCACACACTACAGCTAGTTTACTATCAATTCAGGCACAGAGTAACAGCTTATACTCTACATATTGGAGGTGGCAGAGATCAGCACACGCTGCAGCTAGTTTACTATCAATATTGGCACAGAGTCACAGCTTATAGTGTACATACTGGGGTAGAAGGGGTCAGCAGATCCTGCAGCTAGTTTACTTTCAATACAGGCACAGAGTAACTTATACTGTAATGGGGCATAGTAGATGGGGCACATACACACACAATGGGGCACATAGGTTGGGGCACAGATACACACACTGGGGCATAGAGAATGAGGCACAGAGCTTGGGGCACAGATACACACACTGGGGCATAGAGGATGAGGCACAGAGCTTGGGGCACAGATACACACACTGTGGCATAGAGGATGAGGCACAGAGCTTGGGGCACAGATACACACAATGGGGCACAGAGGTTGAGGCACAGATACACACAATGGGGCACAGGCACACACAATGGGGCACAGAGGTTGGGGCACAAACACACACAATGGGGCACAGAGCTTGGGGCACAGATACACACAATGGGGCACAGAGGTTGGGGCACAGGCACATACAATGGGGCACAGACACACACACAATGGGGAACAGATACACACACACAAAATGAGGCAGACAGACACAAAATAAGAAAGACACACACATACAACATTACACAAACACACACTCACAATGGGGAACAGAGAATGGGGCATGGACATACTACCTCCTCCCGGTCTGGAGTCTCTGCACTGCAGTGTGGCACACACAGGGTTAACACTAGCTGCTGCAGCTGCATCCTGCCTGTGTTCTGACCTCCTGGCTGGCTGTGACTGTTCTCCCCCGAAGTTTGAAGCTCCGCAGCAGAGGCTCTCTCAATTGCTTCTTGTGCCTCTCAAGTCCCGGTAGAGCCTCTGATTCCATTCCGGCGCGTTGGCACCCAAGATGTGAGGCAGGTCTATCTGTGGCTGTGGCTGGGCCTGTGGGGGGACGGAGCCCAGCGCAGCTGCAGGCTGAATTGCACTGCCAGTCTGCCATGCGGAGGGTCAGCGGCAGCGGGCACCAGGCGGGCAAATGGCATCTGGTCTTCTCTACACGTGCAGGGGGTGGAGCTACTCACGCTCTTTCCAGCCCCCTGCCTTTGCAAATCAATCTCACGCCCCCTGCCTGGTGCTCCTGATTGTGCAGGGGGCGGATGGACCAGGGCAGCTGATGTTTACAAGCGGCGAGTGCCGCCCACAACATGGCGGCCGCTGTATCGCACAAACGGCAGCCGCGCTGAGTAAAATATTCGGGGCACTCTCGTTGGGCACCGCCAGAGATGTAATTAGGGGCACCCCAAAGCCATATCCGTGGCACGGGCTACGGACATGTGACGCTAGCGACGCCCCTGCGTCCGCTCCATGCCTGGAGCGGCCGGTTAGAATAGGCAAGGCCCCTGCTAGGCCCAGGCCTGGAGCAGGAACCTCAAGTCTACCAGAAGCCCAGGAAAGATGCAACAAAGTCGGCTACAAGGATCCTCCAGCAGACCTCCAGGAGCTCACCAGCAACACGTCCTACCTCTCCAGAACCACAAACAACACTGCACCTGTTTACGGTACCTGTGTGACTACTGACTTCACATTGTATTAGTCAAGTCAGTGCATACCTTTCACTTCATCCCCCCCAATATGGGCAAAACAGGCAGAGCCAGAGGCAGGCCACCCGGCAGGTCTGTCCGAGGTCGTGCTGTCGTGATTTCGTGCGGCCCTGAACCAAAGTACAGTGTTCAGAAGGCGTGTGCCATCAACCCCCAAGATTGTCAGGACGTAGTTTACTATTTAACACAGAACATCTTCCTCAGGTTCCACATGGAAGAGTGACATCTTCCTCCTCCTGCTCTGATTCTGGCACCCCACTTAACACTCAGTCGGCCGCCCCCACCAAAGTGCCATCACCCCAGTGCTTTTTGTGTGTCTGCCTCAGATGAGAGAAATACCATCTGTACTCTCTGCCACCAAAAATTGAGCCGTGGAAAGACCAAGACCCGCGTAGGGACAACTTCCTTACGAAGGCACATGATGAAAAAGCACAAACTGCAATGGGATGACCACCTGAGGGAAAGCAGCACACAAAAGCTAAGCCACACACCGCAGTGAAAGATATGCAATTATTTCTCAAAAAAGGCGATACCCAAACTGTACCGTAATGTTGAAAGGCAAGTGGTGTTATCTCTGGCACCAGGCCCGTTTCTAGGGCCGTGCGGGAGCCCTGGGTGCCGAAGAAGTTGTGGGCGCTGTAATGGAGGGGGGAGTCAGCCGCGGGGAGGGCAGCCCGACCTCTCCCTCCCTTCCTCGCCGCGGGCCGCCCTCCGTCCTCCCCCCTCCAAGTCTGACTGCAGGAAAGTGCTGTGTAGGGAGGGCAACTCACCTCCCTGGTTCCAATCGCCGCCGATCTCCTCTTCTCTTCATAGCCGCTGATACACACGCTGCTTCCTGTTTAGCCGGAAGCAGCGTGTGTATCAGCGGCTGTGAGGAGAAGACAGAAGAGGAGACTGGCGGCGATTGGAACCAGGGAGGTGAGTTGCCCTCCCTACACAGCGCTTCCCTGCAGTCACACTCAGAGGGGAGAGCACGGAGGGCGGCCCGCGGAGAGGAAGGGAGGGAGAGGTCGGGCTGCCCTCCTCGCGGCTAGCTCCCCCCTCCATACTGGGGGGCAGCTACCTATCTAACCTATACTGGGGGGGCACCTACCTAATCTAACCTATACTGGGGGGCACCTACCTAATCTAACCACACGGGGGGGGGCACCTACCTAATCTAACCTATACTGGGGGGCAGCTACCTAATCTAACCACACTGGGGGGGGGGGGCACCTACCTAATCTAACCTATACTGGGGGGCACCTATCTAATCTAACCACAGTGGGGGGGGGCACCTACCTAATCTAACCACACTGGGGGGCACCTACTTAATCTAACCTATACTGGGGGGCACCTACCTAATCTAACCACACTGCCCCCCACACTGGGGGAGCACCTACCTAATCTAACCTATACTGGGGGGCACCTACCTAATCTCTACCACACTGCCCCCACACTGCACCTACCTAATCTAACCTATACTGGGGGGCACCTACCTAATCTAACCACACGGGGGGGGGGACACCTACCTAATCTAACCACACTGGGGGGGGGGCACCTACCTAATCTAACCACACTGGGGGGCACCTACCTAATCTCACCTATACTGGGGGGCACCTACCTAATCTAACCTATACTGGGGGGCAGCTACCCATCTAACCTATACTGGGGGGCACCTACCTAATCTAACCTATACTGGGGGGGGGGGGGCACCTACCTAATCTAACCACACGGGGGGGGGACACCTACCTAATCTAACCACACTGGGGGGGGGGCACCTACCTAATCTAACCACACTGGGGGGCACCTACCTAATCTAACCTAGACTGGGGGGCACCTACCTAATCTAACCACACTGGGGGGCACCTACCTAATCTAACAACACTGGGGGGCACCTACCCAATCTAACCTATACTGGGGGGCACCTACCTAATCTAACCACACTGGGGGG